>NC_080051.1:22022726-22302726 GCF_026212465.1 Amaranthus tricolor | reverse complement strand
TGAAAGGAAAGAAAAAGAGTCGCGAAAGCGTTCTAGAAGTTGAAGGTCTGTTGTGACATGATAGGGCATCAAAAGCGACGAGTCGTGGCTGGTAACTGGTTAAATTAATTTTTGCAGCAAACTTTCAACAACTGCAAAATATAATTTATCTCCGGTAAAATCATGCAATTTAGTTTCAAACCCAATTGGTCTTGCATTAATTCTAATTGTCTAATAAAAATTATAATCAAAAAATAAACATGTGTTCAATTTCATCTCAAAACTATTGTATTTTGAACACTCTTCAGCTTTTTTGCTTCTTTTAATAAAATTTCTTCAATTAAGCCAAAAACACTTTACTAAACCCCATCATAAAAATAATGCTAACAACGATCAAAATCAATCAAAAACAACATAAATAATCAAAATGAATAAAATAGCATAAAATTTCTAAAATAAGCTCAATATAACTAACAAGGACCATCCTAAAATATAAATCAAAAGAATAATTGCAATTAATTGCACATATCAACATAAAACTATTTAATTATCCATCCAATTACAAAATACAATGATATATAGTAGTAATATTATATTATAGAGACGTTTGTTGATGGGCAAACATGATGTAGACATAACGCAAAATTGTTCTAGAATATATGATCACAAGAGTTTAGTTTTGTCTAAGAATTAGGCACACACACATTTGAATAACTAATTTAGAAGGCAAAAAGTCAGAAAATTAAGGGATGTTAGTTGGTAAATCAATTCCTTCTCCCAAAGTAGTTAGCTCAATAATAATTCATTTTTAGTACATAATTAACTTAATTAAATGAAATCAAATGATTTAATTAAATTGAATATGGACGGCTATTAGCTAATTATATGCATCTGAATTTAGTTTGACTAGTGCTATTAAGGTTGGTTTTGATTGAATGAACTAATTAAGTTTGAATTAAGAAATAAATTAGGATTATATGTGTAGGTTATGAACTTTGACAAGGATTGCTTAAACTTCAGTGGATTAGTACACCTAATTTGAAAACCATGACTAAATTCAGTGGATTAGTAAATGTCAAAATCATGTTGAAGACAATGTTCTTGACGTTCATTAGTTTTTATCTGTAATTTTAATGAGATCGAGTTTGATTGTTAATATCACTTGTTTCGTTCTTATAATAAAGCCACTTTGGCTACTTAGGATAAGTCTATTAGATATAGATAGGCATGGCCACGGGGCGGGTTACCCGGAACCGAACCGGTCCCGAACCGTTTGGAACCGGATCCGGAACCGGAACCGTTTGCGACAGGTTCCGAACCGCCCCGAACCGCGAAACCGTGAAACCGCCGGAAAAAAGTTGCCGGAACCGTGAAACCGCCGGAAAAAACCATCGTGAACCGGGTAAAAAACCCGCGGTTTGGAACCGGAACCGGTTCTAGAACCGGAACCGGAACCGGCTCAACGGTTCCGTGGAACCGGAACCGGGACCGGTCCGGTTGAACCGGCCCACCAGTTCCATGGAACCGGTTCGCCAAAATATGACCGTTTGTTACCGTTAACTAGCCGTTGCATTCTCCTCTATATATACTCATCACTTTCAATCATTTTCATTCACAACTCATCTCTTCTCCTACTCTCTCTACTTACTCTCTCTACTTAATTCTTTAATTACGCAATTATTCTCTTAATTACATAATTAGTCTTTTAATTATTTCTTAATTTAGTTAGTTACATAATTAATTAATTATTTATTTCTTAATTCTATATTTCTATTATTATTTCAATATTATCAATCATGTCTTCATTTTTGAAAAAAGCCACAAAAAAAGTTACTAAAGTGGCAAAATCATTGGGAGGTTCCAGTTCGTCCAAAAGAAAGGCCACTTCTATTCCGTCGGTATCAACAACACCTTCCATTAGTAATTATAATTATGAACATAATTATCCGAAAGGGTACGACCCGGAGTTACATAATTATGCAGAAGAAATGGAAAGAGAAATACAAATTGATGAAGAAGAAGAACAAGAAGAGGAACCAACGACCCCAATTGGGATAAATATATCTCGACAGTCATCAACAAGATCACATGAAGAACAAGGAGAACAACAACAACAAAGACAAGCTCGTGGTAAACGAGTCAATTTCCAAACTATCGGTTAGTTTTATAATTTTATTCTTCAAATTAATTAAACTTTAAATTATTTATTTATTTAATTATAGTTTTATAATTTTAAATTATTTATTTAGATGAAGATGAACTAGTAAGACAACCTTTTCCGGCAATGCCACCTCCTAGTGGTAGAGCTGTTTCACATGTGTGGTCGTATTTCACAAAAGAACCAACCGAGAATCCAGATATTTTCTTATGCACTTGTCAAATTTGTGAAATCAAGGAGTAAAGCCCTTAGTTTCATACAGTTTCGCCAGAGGTAAATACTTTTTAAGTTTTTTATACATACTGACATACATAATACATTGATACATTATATATTCATATTTTATAAACATTTATTTATTGTGTTTTGTGAATACGTGTTAGGTGGTGGTACGGGATCTTTTAACAAACATTTGGCAAAGAAGCATGGAATCACAAAAGAAACTCATGCAGCAAGCGGGAGCGGGACCACAAGTGGAAGCCGACAGACACAATGGGACATTCCCATCACAGGTATGCCTTTTAGATACAATCGTAATGACATGATTGATGAATTTTCTAGGTATGTAACTTGTGATGAATTGCCTTTTAACCACGGTGAAAGTAGGGCATACGAGCGTCTCAATAGAAAAACTTTGCAACCACAATATAGAGCAATCCCTAGGAGCACTCTTAAAAGACGCACAATTAAATTATACGAATCAATGCGCTATGAATTAGTTGAAATGTTTAAATCGTTTAATGGTAGGGTTAGCATAACAACTGACATTTGGTCTGCTCCCCCACATTTAGAACCTTATATGTGTGTAACAGCACACTGGATAGATCGAAATTGGATTATGCAAAAAAGAATAATTGCTTTTGAGACAATGCCAGAAAGACATACCGGTGAAAACATAAAATATAGATTAGTAGAGATATGTAGAGAATGGAACTTATTAGATAAAATATTTTGTTGTTCAACTGATAATGCAACCGCGAACATTAAATGTATAGAACTTTTGTTTAACGAACCTGCTTTTAGTTTAATCCTTGGGGGTAGCTTATTACACATACGTTGTTGTGCGCATATAATTAACTTATCTTGCCAAGCAGGCATAAAACAATTAAGTGATTTATTAGAACCAATTAGAGATATAGTGAAATGGCTTAGGATCGGAAAAATAAAAAGACGATATAAACAATTATGTGACCAATACCAACTTAAAAAAGTGTATTGGTCATTAGATACTCCTACACGTTGGGGCTCAACCAATGATTTATTAAGAAAGGCGATTGCTTATCGCCCAGTAATAACACAACTATATAGTGAGTGTACAAATAGTTTCATAGCTGATGACACTTGGGAATTAGCTATAGGTGTACATAACATATTAGAAGCGTATGACCACGCGACTAAGATTTTTTCTTATGTTTATCAACCGAACGTTCACTTAGTAATAAGTGAATGTATTACTATTTTTTATCATCTCCTTAAATATACACATGAAGATACTAACCCAAAATTGAGGCCGATTCTTGCAGATATGATGGAAAAATGGCAAGCATATTTTACCGATTTTCCTTATATTTATGGAATCGCAACCATTTTGGACCCACGTTTTAAAACTGAGGTCCTTACTAAAGTAATAGGATTTTATTATCAATCGTTAGATCGCCCGTCTACTGATGTACATAATTATGTAGGAACATGTAAAAAATATTTAGCAGAACTCTATGATTTTTACGCTAGTGTATATAACCCGAAACGCGATATGTCTAGGCGTGCTAGCGTTTCGGCACGTCCCTCTTACTATAATTCGGTAATAGCTAACATAATGACTCAAGATGATAGTTTTCTAGGATCATCTTCTTCTTCCTCGACCTCATATTTAGAACTAGATAGTTATCTTAAACACCACTTTGAAATAGACCAAAGTATCTATGATATTTTGGAGTGGTGGAAAGAAAAATCTGTTAAATTTCCCATTTTATCGAGAATTGCAAAGGATATCCTTGCAATTCCCGCGTCAACAATTGCGTCGGAGTCTGCTTTTAGTGCAGGTAGAAGAGTTTTGGACGAAAAACGATCTCGTCTTGCTCCACATAGTATTCAAATATGTGTTTGCAAGAAAGATTGGGATCAAGCGGAGATTCGAACACAAGGACTAAGGAATGATGATGATCAAGACGACGATGATGATCCATGGATGATGATGGATACATCTGCATCATCGTCAGGAGGAGAGTCAGCGGAAGCATCTAATCAACCACATGATGATGACGAAGACGAATAGGATCAATCCGACAAACGACAACGATAAATCAACATTCAACAACTATAAATAAAAGGTATGACAAAGAACTACGTGGGCTTTGATTCCTTCGGGATACGTAGGCAGCTTAGTATTCATTTGGGTACTAGGTTCAAGTCCATTTTCTCCCTCTTTTTTTATTAATCATCTTTATCGACATTATTATTGATTCGTTTCTTATTAATTTATTTTTTTCATTCTTTTTAGTAAATATTTCAATAACGATGACAACTTGACATGCAATGAATTTCGCTAATAATCAAGTAATCATCAAAGGTACGTCCGCGATATTATAGTATTTTTTTATTATATAAATATTTAAAGAAAAAATAAAAATGGAACCGATGGTCCGACCCGCCCGTCCCGTGAGTTGGAACCGCCGGAACCGCCTCATGAACCGCCAAGGAACCGTTTGGAACCGCCCGGAACCGGAACCGGAACCGTTCACGACAGGTTCCAAATGGAACCGGAACCGGGTGGAACCGGAACGGAACCGGACCAACCCGGACCGTGGCCATGCCTAGATATAGAAGGAGTAGACTTTCTATATTGGGAAAGGGTCTCGCATTGACAATGAAAATAGATAAAGTGTGAAAAAACATGGCTAAAAAGAAGAACAACATCAATAAACGTAGAAAGATATAAGCTCATGCTTGAGATAAAATCTAGAGCTCTGACTAGGGAGGATAATGGATAGGAAATTCGTCCAACTTTATTTTTATGCAATTGATAAAAGTTTTGTCCATTATTCATGATCTTTTAAGCCTAAACCATGATTGATTCATATTTCGCAAAGTCTAATATATGTTTGAGTCCATGATCAACAATGAAGATAGTCTAAGCTCACATGTTAATGTGTGAATACGCACAAACATCTGTAGATGGTGCCTAATTTGGTGATCGCAATTTTGTTATCTGAATTAAACAAAATTGCGATCACCAAATTACGCACCATCTATAGATGTTTGTGCGTATTCACACATTAACATGTAAGCTTAGACTATCTTCATTGTTGATCATAGACTCAAACATATATTAGACTTTGCGAAATATGAATCAATCATGGTTTTTGGGCTTAAAAGATCATGAATAATGGACAAAACTTTTATCAATTGCATAAAAATAAAGTTGGGCGAATTTCCTATCCATTATTTGAATTAAATGAAATTACGATCAAGTTCTCGTATTACATCTAAAGATGAGAGATTTAAGGATAGATTTGGTCCTAGATACATGAAAGATAGAATTTTGGAAATCTTAACGTGGATGGTTAGCAAAAACAAAGTAAATAACGTTTAAAGATTAAGGAGGACCGATAGCTAAAGTGTTTATTAAGAGTCAAAATAGTTAGTTTTCTTCTTTTACTTCTAAATTTATTTTATTCATATTAATAATTATCAGTTGATATGTTACAAATATACATTCAGTATAATGAAAAAAGATAATGAAATTTATTATGCAAAATCCTAAGCAAGTCTAGTTGCAACTCCAAAAAACTGCATCCTCTAAACTTTCTTAATTCATCCACACGCCATCTTCATCATACATCACCATCTTATCTGCCATCTCAAACACCAAAACCCTAACCCTAGATTCACTCGTCCTTGGCGAATCTTCACCCACTTCTCACAAATCAAAAACCCTATAAAAACTCACGTTTAAACCCTTCTCCCACGCCAAACATAGCAAAACATCCAAACCTTAAATAACCTTTTCCAAAAAAAAAAAAAATCTAAAAACCTTCCTTTCTAAACTTTTACTTTTTTTTTTTTTTTTTTTTTTTTTTTTTTGCCTAACATCATCCACATGCGTTCCTCTATCATCCCTAACCTTAAATCATCAAAAAGCTTCCAACTTTCCATCCAAATTACCTAACATCAAAATTAAGTTTCTCATCTCACTCCTAATCCTACTTGGATTCATCTAAATAATTGACAAAAAACCTAGTAACAATTTAACTTGCACCAGTATAACTAGTGATGGTGCTTAGCAACATGCCACTCATGAAAGCAACAAAACTAAATAATATATATGCGATGATGATGGCAATGATGATGATGATGATAGAGGAGCGAATTTGACATGTCTATCATAACTTTGATGAAGTTGAATTAGAGAAATTTACAATTGTTTACTTAAGTAAGAAAGTTGCATAACAACAAAATTAGTAGCTTTGTTAGAACTTCAACCATCATAGCTTGATAAAGTAAGCAACAATGCTAGAAATACAAGAAAACTCACCAAGGAAGTGAAACTATCAAACTATTTAATAAGTTATTACATATATAAAATAAAACATTGAAACAAGATTTTCTTGTATTATTAGTAGTAACAAAAACATTCCTACCAAAGTATAATGCTTGATCTATAGGATCATATAAATTTCTTTATCCAATTTTATACATCATATTACATGTATCTTTGACTCTTACAATAAAAATTACAATATTACATTTCATTATTATCAAGAGACTATTTTTTTTTTTAAATCTAGTCAATAAATCAACCAAATAAAAAGAAAAAATCTTAAATTATTATATACACATTCCTTGCTCAAAAAGAAGTAAATAATTTTACTTTTTATCTACCATAAATAGGGGCCTCTATACCATTACCAAGCCTCCTATGTAAAGCATTATGTCTAACTCTATTCTCATTCTTTTTCTTATTTTTTTCTTGATTCAAACACTCTTTTTTATCTTCCTCTTTTGGTACAACATAAACAAAATGTCCCGGAATGTCATTCATTTGCATTAAAGGCTCTAACGCCTTAACCACCGCGCTCATTGTAGGGCGGCCCTTGGGGTTGTGGCTTAGACATTGATAGGCTAACGCGGTGGCTATCTTTGCTCCTTGAACCGAGAACTGACCCTCGAGCCTAATATCCATGATTAAATTAAGTTTACGTGGGTCCTTTAAAAAAGGTCGAGCCCATTCAACCAGACAATGTTCTCTTCTGGGACGAGTTTTGTCCATACATCTTTTTCCGGTCAATAGTTCTAGAAGAACTACTCCAAAGCTGTACACGTCACTCATGGTTGTCAAATGTCCTGCAATTTGTTTATTATCCAACTTGTTAGACATTTTGACATTTTTCAAACATTTTAGTGAGAACTTGCAAGCATTTTCTTGTAAATTATATAATAAAATATTATCTTTATAATTTTGACTTATTATTTGTACTCATCGTCAACGTTAACATGTATAAATTATATGCTTCTTTTTAATCTTAGATTTTATATTACTAATTCAATTCAATTAAAAGTAATTAATTAATTAATTAATTAATTACCTGTCATAACATACTCAGGAGCAACATATCCTTTGGTGCCTAGAATGTGTTCTGTAGTTACATGACTTTTATCTCCTTCTGGTCCATCTCGTGCATACCCAAAATCTGACAGCTTTGCTTTAAAATTCTGCAGTCCAAGTTAAGCAAAAATAATAAATAAATTTGACCCATTGTGTAATGTAGGGGATAAATGAATAATTATCATAATGAGACTGTCTCACCGTAAGACATGTCTTATATATGAGTTAAAAAGGTCAATGATACAAATTATTAGCATATGAACTTCTTGTTTTAAGAACGTCTCACCATGAGATGCTCTCTCACTAGAATAACTCTTATCATAAAATTAAAGATAAGTTTGTTAAAAGACCAACTCAACCAAAGCTATGATTATCATAATATTTAAAGCCTTTTTGGTCCGGTCCTTTTTCAGCCTGATTCTTACTAAGCCTTTCTAAAAATGGGTTGGATTAGTGCTTAAAATGAGCCTCTAGCTTGTTGAACACCTCTAGTCATAGTTTCACACCCAACCCAATCCCATGATATGCGCTTTTGATCCCGTGTTATAAGAAAACAACTTAACCAAAAGTTTAAACTGACTAGTCGAATAATAGAGTATGAAGTTGAAAGCTTACAGAATCTAAGAGTATATTGGCTGCCTTAAAATCCCTTAAGATCACAGGTTTATTAGAATCATGAAGGAATTGAAGGCCTTTAGCAGCACCAAGAGCAATTTTCATTCTTGTCAACCATGGCAAGGCTACAGAGCATCCTGCATTCATCAAATTCATGTCAAATTTCTGAATATAAATTTCATATACTTATATCTCAAGTAATAATAAAATTTTTTGAATAAAAAGAAAACTAAAACTTACTTCTAAATAATTGATTATCCAAATTGCCTCTACTCATATATTCATAAACAAGAACTCTTTGTTCATTTTCACAACAATATCCAATCAACTTCACTAGATGAGGGTGCCTCAACTGACCAAGAAATATTACTTCAGCCTGAAAAATATCAAACCATTTTAATTGTTAGCCAAAACTTATAATAAAATGAGACATTGTAATTATTTTTTCATAAGATATGTTTCACAATTCACCATTGGACATACTGATTGTTTACTATTGAAAAAATTGATCAAATACGAATGTATTAAGGATTTAACTTAACCAAAAGTTTAAACTAATGGATACTTGAAGTCCCAATATATATTATATACTATAACACGCTCCCTCACACAAGAGTCTTTTGGGCTAAAAGTGTGGATGCAACACAGTCCTTCTTTATACTTAATATTAAAAGTCTACTCTAAATGAAGGATGATTGAAATTAATATCCGTAATCTCTTGACATGTTGGCTCTGATATCATATTATGAAATCAACTTAAGCAAAAATATAAGCTAAATGATTGACATCTTAATATATATTATGAAGTATACTCTAACACTTTTTTATTGTTACACTAATAATCAATATTCCAAAAGTAATAATAATAATAAAAAAAAAGTTCATTTGTAAAAGATGAGTAATGATAATGATAATAATTTACCAGCCACTCTTTATGTCCTTGTGAACCTTCCAAATCCAAGACCTTAATAGCCACAGCTTGAGCCTTTAACACACCAGGTCGAAGCTTATCATCAATAAACCCTTTATAAACCGCCCCAAACCCGCCTTCACCAATGAAATTACTTGTATAAGAGAAATTATTCGAAATAATCCTAAGTTCATCCAAAGTAAACACTTGAAGATTTGACCCGATTATAGAATTGGATAGATCATTAAACGAAAACTCCGATTTGGGGTTACTAATATCCGATATCGATAGCCTTTGAGGGGAAGTTGGTACAACTCTTATGTGTTCGTTTTTGGGTCTGGATTTGGGTTTATTTCGCTTTGCATTAAAACAACTTGGTAAAATTTTTTTCCACATTTTTAAAAATTTGTACGTTCTTGAAATGAATGAAAATAATGAAAATATAATGTAAAAAATGATGAAATTAATGTATTGAGAAATATGAAATGATATAATATGGAAAGGAGAAATGAGATAGAGAAAATATTGGAGTTGTTATGGAGTGTGGTTGTTGAGAAAGCACCAACTCGAACTAATATTTATAGACTAGTTGTAATTTGAAAAGGAAAACAATGTGTTGCTGCCGTCTATTGGTTTGACTTTTATCTATAATTTGGCCTTATACTTGTACATACTTTTATCAATTTCTTGTAGATCAAGCTGGCTAACACAATATATGTGTTCCTAATTCGAAACAGCTAAGAAATTACTTAATTATACTTGGTCTAATTCCTCATTTTGATTTGGTGAGGTTTAGCACGTTTACTTACATGGATAATTAACTATGTTTATGTAAATACACTACTATAAATTTGAATTCTTGTTTGATCTGTTTAGTTTAAATTTAGCATTCAGTTTAAAGAATAGTTGATAAACTTATCAAATTTATTAGAATCAAGATTCTACTTGGGATTGTAGAACCCTATCATATGATTGCATGATTCTATAAATTTTAAATAAAAGAATTAGTCATAGTTGTCTGGTTTATAGTTTTGTCATTTACCAATGTACATAAAACAATCACTAATATTTATTTTATTATCCAAATACTTTTAGTTTATTTTCTTTTTGTAACCTTTTTTATAGTATAAAATAAACAAAAGTATTTATATTAATAAAGATTATTTATATTTATATTAATAAGAATAGCATATATAAACAAAGGTGGCATGTAGTATAAAATAAAATATTATACTACAACAAATTTAATTTTTTGCCACATTGAACTTAGTAACATTAAAAAAAATGCCACTGATTCATATTTTTAGTATAATAATTATTGGTTTTTATTTTAAGTTCCACTATAAAGTGATTTAGCGACACTTTATTTGGTCTTTAGTGACATGTAATTATTACTATAGTCTATAGTGACATTTGTGAGAAATGTCACTAAAATCTATATCACAAAAAGTTTTAATGTGATTTTTTATTATGTTGCTAAAGGATATAATAAATATCACTAAATCCTCCATATATACTATTAGAAATTTTAAATAGCGATATTTAAATTAAATTTCGCTAAATATATCCCATTAAAAGCAAATTATGTTGTAGTGCTAGTATGTGACAGCATTGTCCCAGGTTCAAGCCTCACTATTAATTTTTTTTTAAAAAAAAACAATACTTGTGCAGGTTTAGGCCAAAACACATAATTTCGATAATTTTGGTGGTCGGAATTTTAGGTTAAGTGGTCGGAGTTCTGTTTTTTTGGCCTGAACATGTAAACTTTGATACTTTAGAGGTTGTAATTTTTCAAAAAATAAATATTAAGTATGTAATTTACAAAACTGCTAAATTTTAAGGTTATAATTCTCGATTATTAATAAAGACTATAAAAGTTTATTTTTATGTTCGTTATTTGAAATAAATATACTATACTACTATAGTTTTATTTACATAAAAAATGTGTGGTCAAATATCCGAGTAAAAGAAAACAAATACAACACGTATACGATAATTAAGTAACTACGTATATACATATTCACAATATTGAATATATACAATACAATAACACCATCAAATCAACTATATTTTCCGTAAAACAAAATATTCTCGTATGTGTGAAAGACTGAAAATTACTAATCCAAATTAGCTCATATATAAGAAGTTGTTCGTATTTAATTATAAATTTATTTTTTTTATTTTTTGGTGGGGTAGGGTTTTATAACTAGTGCACAAGCAAATAGAAGTATCGGATTTCCACTCAAAGAAAAAAAGGCTAAAAATATTCTCCTGACCAAATCCATTTCATTTTATTAAATTTTCCACTACTATTTGAAGGAACAACTAGTATTATAGAAATAGTTTTACCAGTAACACAAAACTAATTTGACTACGCGGATAATTAAGTTGATGAATTTTATTGAGAAATTTCTAAATTAAGATATAATATCAAATTTGACTAATGATATACTCCATATACTATTAGGAATCATAAAGAGTATATTGATGGACTAAACCAATTTTGTAATTTTTTTATGGAACAAAAAAAATATGTCTGTCCTTAATCTCTTAAATTCCTACTTGTTGAAATCAAGGTGCATAATTACCTACTCCTATAGTCTTAAGTCTTAAGTTTTAATATATATTTTTTTTAATAAAAAAAAATATATTTATTTTCATTTATTCTATTACGATCTAAAATAATTTTTTTTATATAGATATATCAGAATTCGTAGATAAAATTTCATATTATAGTTCAAAGTCTATTGAAGAATAGCAAAACAATAAGGAGCTAGTGATTACTAATTAGTTAAGATAGTTGGGAACATCATGTATTTTATTATTAATATTATTTAGTGTAGGGCACACATATTGGTATCGACTTTAATGAATTCTAGTTAAGTTAAATATATAATTTTTTAAAAAGTGATACTTTATTTTCAACTGAGTTGATAAAAATAGATGACCATTAATACACTAAATTAATTAGAGTAAATCACACTTATTTTTATCGGAGTTTTTTTTGTTATTAATCTATGTAATTATTATATTTTACTTGAGTTAACCTAATTTTTCTAGATAATACTCCATATTATTAAATTTATTGAATTTTTACACTATTTATTGAATTTAATTAAATAATAATAATTGATACGATAAAATTTAATTAGAGTAAAATTTCAATGTAATACACTATTTTTTATATTTATTAAATTTTATAGGGAATATCAGGAGAAGAAATTAAATCTTTTTATATATGTTGTGACTTGTGAGTGAGTATAACTCTTATCACAAAGTGAAAGATAACCAATATATATCTCAATATAACATATTGAATTAAATAACAGTATTTATTTTATATATATATATTTCTTAAACTAGATATATCAATCAATAATCATCATTTTGTTGTTAATATTCTTATTTGTTTCGAGATTTATTTTTGCTATTTTCTTTTAGTTGTTAGCTTCTGCTCAATGACATAGCCGGACCGAAACAAAGAAGATAATGCACGATTAATATTGTTTAATTAAAAGGTCAAATATCCAGAATCCAACATATTAATTTATTTATAACAAAAATTAGTTTGAATATGAAGATTTACTCATATACTTGCTAAATATTAAATACGTTAATATTTAAATTATTTATATATTAATTTAAACAAATAGTATAATAAAAATATACGATTAGACAATTAAAATTAAATTTCTCTTTACTAAATTTTGATACATATTAACCGTAATATATAAAAACAAACTTAACAATAAAAATAACTTAACATGTATTTTATTTTATAATAGAAAAAGTATAAGATCAAATTTGGGGCTCTACATAAACTGTTCTCCCGTGTCTAAGTTCCAGCAGACAAAGAAACAAGTAGGATGGGGGACTAATATATTGAATGTACTACTATCTCATTTCGTAAACAATTAGAGTAAATTAATGGTTTTATCTCCAACAATTTGTTTAGTGTTTGAAAAAATATACTTTTATTTTTTATTTAATACTCCTTCTGTTTTATTGAATTTACATAATATACTTTTAAAAACACTAATATATTTAAATTATATAGTGTAAATTCAGAAAAGACAAAAAAAATAACTTATTAAGCCCTAATTTTTGATTTGAATTAGTAAGTAGGCTAAGAAAGAAAAGTGGTAGGTGATATAAATTTAAAATATTATATAGGGAAAATGATTGATTATCTGTTGGCTCTACCTTAATTTCCTAGTTCAAAAACAAATAACCTTGTAAAGAGTGTTCTCTTATCTTATACTAATTTATTATAAAGTTATATTGAATATTTGATCCAACAAAATAAAATTGTTATTAAATTATCAAATTTTTTCTTACTCTCCATTATTAAAAATTAAATTAGAGAATTAATTAGAATATAAAAGAGTATAAAATAATCAAGTGGGCTGTGGAGCAAATCAAGGAGTGATCATAAACTCATAATTAAGTCTAGTTTCATATTGGTAAGCAAAATAATAATCGTATAAACTATACAAATCCATACCAAACAAACTAATTAATCAACTTATTACCAACTAATGATCGATATCTGCTAAACCAAATAATTATGATCTTATACATTGTATTGTTTATCTTATTTATTTAATAAATAATCTTATTATATATCAGGAAATCAATTCGGTTAAAAATTTAAATTGATAATTGTAAGCTAAAGTTTCAAAATATGTTATATACTAATGCAACACATACCCTCATGACACTTTTAATGAGAAGATTATGTGTTATATCCAAATTTTTAGCTTAAAGTACTTTTAAGTGAGAAAACGTGTTAGATTATATTTGCTCCGTGCATCTGCCTCTTTAAATATCTATTATAATAACATATCACTATTACAAGTAATTTTAGGGTGACCTAGTCGTATAACATTATAATACATTGTATTTATAAAATATATATATTCTTTTTAATGTATGAATGTATTATGATAATCAAATACATGCATATATGTTCAACAGATGCCAACGTGTGATAATAATACATTCTTAATAAACTGCAGCAAAGAATTCCTGGTCAGTTGTTCGTCTACAAAATCTTACACAAAATCTTCAAAACCCTTTTTTTATTTTTCAAAATTCTCATCATTATTGATATCTTTTATTTTTATCAATTTTCTGTGTGAATGAAAATTATTAAATATTTTCTTGTCCTGTTCAAGGAAATGAAAATAAAACTGAAATACCAATTCTTAAAAAAGTTTATTTTTCTAATTTGTTAAATTAGGCTGGACTTATTGTGAATGCCAGCATATTAACGGGGGGACACAAGTGTACACACTTCATAAGCCAAGGAGATATATACCATCCCAAAACCATATGGCAATGGGAAGAAGGTCTCTAATAGCTTATAAAGTGTGCACACTATTTTCAATTTATCGATGTGGGACAACTCATCCCAACACCCCCCTCACATGCGAATCCCCGTCAAGTTCGCATGTGGGAGTAATCAATTAGGGTAGGAACGCCATTCTTTTCGAACCTACCATTTTTAAATTATTGATCGAACCATCGGCTCTGATACCATGTTAAATTAGACTGGACTTATTATCAATGCCAACATATTAACGGGGGGACACAAGTGCACACACTTCATAAGCCAAGGAGATATATACCATCCCAAAATCATATGGCAATGGGAAGAAGGTCTCTAATAGCTTATAAAGTGTGCACAACATTTTCAATTTATCGATGTGGGACAACTCATCCCAACACAATTTGTTTAATTAATTAGAAATTTGGTCATTCCGGCCCATATTTCACGCTAAACATAGTTAGCTTCTTCATCTCTTTAGAAATTTTGTTTACTAATGTGATCATACATTCAAATTACAGCACCCATGGATTTACTTTTTGTGTAGTTCTATTAGAAAGTTAATGTGTCGTAATTATAATTTGAATGCTTTTTGAGTCTAAATTAGAACATTTGAAAAAAAAAAAAATAGTAAATCCTCAATTCCTCATCTTTCATGTTTAAATTATTAAATAAATATTTTCATGTTTAAATTATTAAATATTTGATGTTTATTAATATGGTTCACCCTATACTAAATTTTTTACATAATTATATAAATATTTTTTGTATGTGTTCATGTTCAAATTTTAGTCGATCCTTATGCCCAAAGTTTTAAATATCACTAACGAGTTTTATTTACTTTTTGACAGTTCAATCTATATTCACTGAAAAAAATTAAAAAGATAGTGATGATTAATTTCGTCATCAGTAGCAAAGAATCAATTAGTAGTCGTTGTTTCTGTTGGGATGAGTTATCCCACATCGATAAATTAAAAATGGTGTGCACGCTTTATGCTATTAGAGACCTTCTTCCCATTGCCATATGGTTTTGGGATGGTATATATCTCCTTGGCTTATGAAGTGTATGCACTTGTATCCCCCGTTAATATGCTAACATTCACAATAAATCCAGTCTAATTTAACAGTTTCGTTGATAACTTAAGTAACAATTTGGTTTTGTCGATTATTCGTTCCAAAAAGATTAATGTAAAATGAGAATAGACTTTCCATTGAGGTCACCCCTTATTTTCTCTTCTCCTATTCCAACTTCACAAAAACTCAAGTATTTTAAAAATCACCCCTTATTTTTAATTATTCATATGTTATTTTATTTTTGTATTTCATATAACAACTTCTAAAACCTTATAAGTTGACTGCAATACTTATAAATGTCAAAGTTAATGAATATGTTTGACGTTTAATGAGATTAAAACGATATTGTAAATGAACAATTATTAGTAATTTAATAAGGTTAAAACGATATTGTAAATGAAGTAAGCACTACCCATTCATCATAAGAGTCAAAAAAAAGAAGTTGACAATTTTTAAACTAAAAATTTTTCTTGATTTTAATAAATTTTCAATATTATAACCAAGGAGCCCATTTATAAATCTCCCTTTTTTCTCACTTTTAAAAAATTACTAATAAATTCCTTTACCAAAATAAGTCAACAGACTTTTTCTTAAACAATATATAAGTTTAAAAGAAAAAAGTCAAACAGTTGAAAACCTTAAAAAAGCCTTTTTATTGAATTATCCCAAGTCCTAAAAGGTACTTCAATATTATACACTTGCACTTTTTTAATAAAATAAATATAGATTTGAAAAAATTGGTAATAAAAGGATGGTATGTACCAAATCTTTATATAGTCCGCCTTAATTACATACAAGAACCGCTGAAAATACAAATGTGTATCATTTTGATCATAAAGTAGTTCACCAAAACGGAAAATTAATCAAAATTACTCACTCAATAAGTATATTAAAATGTTATGTTCTATATGACCTAGACTAATGGAGGGTTGTTGTATCAAAAATCTTAATTCGTCTACATTTTGCTGTTACGGTGTCTCGACTTGTAATTACAGGGATAATTCAATTTTGTGTCAGTTGAAACATATATATTTTTTTGTTAAAAAAATTTCTGACATAAAATATTTCAATTTAAATGAGGATGATTTAATTCGAACTCGTGACTTTTTATCATGTTGACTCTGATATCATATATAGTAAATGGCAAAATATTATTTTATGTATAAAACTTGAGTAATACTTCTATATAAGATCTTCTATTAAGATTTTAAAATCGTGTTAATTACGTATAACATGAGACTTAAATGTCAAGGACAAATATATATATATATTTTTATAGTGGAAAAATAAAAGTTCATGAGGCTTAAATGTCAATTTTTTTTAATTAAGTTACTAAGATCATGTCTAATTTTATTGAATTTAACATAAGCAAAGTTATTTTTATTGTACCCAATGCATTTAAATCAAATATAATTTGAATTTAACTAGTTTTAAACCAAATTGAAGTCACTTCACATATTATCTTTGATCCGTCCAGTACCTCTTTCTTTAAATCCAGTCTTTATGCAGAAATTTAGAGCCTTGGACCATCAACATTTATTAAAAATGGTTGTGGCTATGGATAGCAAGTGGTATTTTTTATGAATTTCGCACCGTTTTCATCCCAGTTTCTAATGGCACATATATAAATATTGTTAAATTAAGCTGGACTTATTGTGAATGCCAGCATATTAACGGGGGGACACAAGTGCACACACTTCATAAGCCAACGAGATATATACCATCCCAAAACCATATGGCAATGGGAAGAAAGTCTCTAATAGCTTATAAAGCGTACACACCATTTTCAATTTATCGATTTGGGATAACTCATCTCAACAAATATAAAAAGGCTTATATATGAAGTCTTACCGGTTTCGTACCCACTCGTTTCACCCAATACCATGCACCCACCTCGATCATATCTACAATATGCTATTTTTTAATAATAATTATATATATGTTTTTTTTAAATACGATTGATAAAAATCTAAGGTAGTTAATTAAATTCTTTCAAAATGCCTTAGTTAAAAGTAATCATAAAAAAAATCAAATTTGATATATAATTTTAAATATTAGAGTAGTTTACTAATTAATGATATGCTGAATTATTAAACATAAAACTTTTGATTTTATTTTATTGTGTTGCATGGTTCAAATAAAATTAGAACTTTAATTACTTTGTAAGGAATCACTAAAACATAATGTATCTATTAGTGGGATATATTAGTGACATTTAATTTAAATGTCATTATTTTAAATTTTTAACGGTATATATTATAGATTTAGTGACATTGATTAAAAAATCTTTAGCAGCATAATAAAAAATCATTTGTGACATAAGATCTAATGATATTTCTCATAAATACCATTATAGACTTAGTAACAATTACGTATGTCATTAATGGCCTAATAAAGTGTCATTAAATCACTTTATAATGAAACTTAAAATATAAACTAATAATTTACACTAAAAATATAAATCAGTGACATTTTTTTATGTCACTAAATCCTGCTCCCTCTTATTCACCACTAAAGTCCCATATTGATTTTGCACGGATATTAAGAAATGCATTGGGGACCACTACAAATGTCAAATGTAAGGAATAGATGTAATTAGATAAAGTAAACCAAAAGTAAAAGTTATTTACTTACTTTAGTAAGGGGTAAGGGGTTATTTACTTACTTTAGTAAGGGTAAAATAGGAAAAAATCATTACTAAAATAGGAAATGGGACAATAGTGGTGAACTGACTTAATATAGAAACGGGACGTTAGTGCTGAATTGGAGAAAGTTTGTCGCAAAAAGTTAATTTTGTTAAGTGAACGACGACCATATAAGGCGCATATAACGCGTACAACCTAAAAATGAACATAAGACAAATATAAGGTAGATATAACCGTATAGGTATATGTGTTTGGCCATAAGAGTTGTGATGAATGTGAATACATGCCCAGGTAGATTGGTGTTAATATGAAAATTTTACCCATAATCAGTAATGTGTAGGTGGCGAGTATGAAAATTTTACGTGGATATAAGTACTAAAGATAAAAAAAAAAAAAAAAAAGGGCATATCGGATCCGCATACCTATTTAATTTTGTGATCCCTACACTTATGTTGTGCCTCCTGAAAGAGAACCACGCACTTCTATTTTTTACTTCCTTCTTCTGAAATATTCGCTTCGTAAGAATTATTAGTACTATTATCTTTCAAGTTTATTTTATTTATTGTTGTTAATGTTTTAGAAAAAGTATAGTCAAACGAGTTTTTGTTTAAATCGTCTAATATAATACTTTCATAATATTAAAGTTATGTATTAGATTGCGTAAAAAATAAATTATAGCAAATATAATAGAACGAAGAAAGTATATAAGAATGCCAAAAAGAGAATATAAATGTGGGGGCTATATTTCCTTTCGAGTCACATATAACATGAGCATTTATTGCAATATAAAATTAAAATAAAGCCTATGAACTTTCTAAAGTATTCACGTGTATGAATTCCGAAGGTAATACTTATCTTCTTATTGCGATTTGTAGGACTAATTCATTACACCGAGTAATGAGTATGTTTGAACTTTGAACAACTTTCTATCATTCTATGTAATTATTACTTGACCCAGAAATTCATTATTAAAATAATAATATATTATTTTATGTCCCAATAAAAATATAGAATATATACTTGTACACCCTTCAATTTACTATTAATGTCTCATTTACTTTTTATACTCTATTCAATACACTTATTTAATTTTTAATATCTCTAATGGTGCTTAATTAAAAATTATGAAAAGCTGATATAAATAATCCTTGCATTGAGATGAATCAAATAAAATCCCACTTGACTATATTTTAACTTATAGATTAATAATAAAACACAAATTAAGAGTAAGAGATGAACAGTGTCAAAAAAGCAAATGGGACATTAGTAGTGAATTGAAGGGAGTATAACAAATGGAAATTTCAGAGTCGTTCATTTGCACTAGTACAATTAATATTATTTGCTGCTGTAGAAATAAGCTTATTTGCTGCTTATTTTAGAATTGCGGCAAATGAACGGGCAGCAAATAACCAAAATAATTTTTTGCTATTTAAAGAATCACGGCAAATAAATATTGCTTATTTGCTACTTTTTAAAAAAAATCACAGCAAATACTCATAAACTAATAGATGTGTTTTTTATAAGTTATAAACAACAACAAATAATGATCCTTTTTCCTTATACTACCATAGCAAAAAGCAATAATAGTCCTGATCCCGTGGTTGAATAACTGAAAGACTAGCTTCAAACATTTAATTGAGCAACAACAACTCTAAATGTCAGATTAAGTATACAAAAATCTACGAACAAACTCATTTATATATAATTGACAACGTGTTCATGCACAAAAACAAAATTCATATTCGATAATTCAGTATACTTTTACCGTGATTACAAAAATCATCATCTATCAGCTTCTATAGAAATGCAGTTGGAAATAATGTACTACATGTACTTCATGATATAGAAACCACATTCTACGCTCCCGGGTTGTTGCGCCCACTACATGTTAAAAAAATTAATAAAAATCAAGCACATAAACTTAATACGAAAAAGTTCATCAAAACAAACAAACCTTGATGTCTTTCCACATTGGCTTGTCTCTATGCATTTCACCACGACTTATTTTATACCTTCTTAACTGACTTAACACATAAAATGAACAATTCAACTATTTAATGATATAAGGAATAAGATAGCAATAGTTAGACATGTTACCTATTTATTATTAATTTTATCTTCAACATTCGACCAGTTAAAGATATGGAATCAAAGTGGTAGATAATGCCTTTTGTAACGCTTATAGCTAGAAGTATCCAGTGATCACTGATATCGTAGAAAAACAAAGTTTATAAATTATTTGATACATTATAACAATGGAGAAGATAAAGAAAAATTTTACCTACTTTTCGATAATCGGAGCCAATACAAAATTTTCTCCAGCCTTCACTGATTCTTCAAACACATGAAAGACATAGTCCTTCACTTCATTGAGACTAATATTGATTCTAGTATCTAAAGTGCACTCTAGACATAGCCAACCAATCTTTGAAATAAAATTGAATAACAAGATGTCATCAACAAGTGACCTGGATGTAACACCCCTAATTTTCGATAATTTTAAAATATTAGTTATAAAAAGATGTAAATATTATTATTTAGTAGCGGAAAGTAAATACGAAGTGTTCACCACACTCGAAGAGTGTAAGGCGTCAAAACTTCAACCTTAAAATGTTTAATCTAACATAATTAAGATGTATTATTCTTATATAAAATAAAAGAAATATGTCTTATTGTTTTCGCTTGATCTATATCGTCCACCCATCATGCATTAGACACATCAAAAGGCTCGCCTTTACCTGTGGAAAGCAAAACACTAAATATGAGCCACAACTCAATGAGTTGTTACTCTAACATGTCAAACAATTTATACTCTGAAAAAAAAACGTTTGACTTTAAAATAATATTGAAAATGCACAAAATTGTAAAATACTTTTATATTTAAGAAAAAAAAATACTCATATAGTATAAAATACCTGAATTTGTCGCACTTTAATAAAAATTCATTTACAATATACATTTATATAATGTCACAAATTAAAAAAAAAATAATACATCCCCTTTCATGGACTCCTTCCAAAAGGCCGATCCACTAGACACCTTAGAAAGGTAATTTGCTCTTGGCAATAAAAACACATGTCACGTTTAGGTGCACCAAGGGTTAACCTACCTTACACAGTCCGAGGCAAAAACACTATTTTATAATTAAAATTTATATTCACAATAAATGTATATAATCACAATAAAATAACACTCTTAAATATTGATTAATAAAAGGAACTATATGTATTTCTTGATAAAATGATCATAATTTCAAAAAGAAAGGAAATAAAAAAAATAAAAAATAAAACAGTGGATAACAGCTATACTCCACAAAGTCCACATATTCATAATCATTTTTGTTTTAAAGAATATCAGGTTAATAACATAATATCATAGCTTCTGTATTGGACTTCGCCACCATCGAAGCTCTGTACATGCTTCAACGTTTTTTTTTCTTCTTTCAAATACTCTTACCCGGTTAAATAAGAAAATTAATAATGTTTGGCAAGATGATAATGAAGCGTTTAACAAACAAACAGTACTGCAAAAGAAAACGTCAAGCCCAGAAACGTTGATCGAAAACTTTAAACGAACAAACTTTGGAATTTATAATAGAGAAGGGTTAGACATAACAACTCACATTGTATAAGAAACGAGATCGAACGGAAAAAAAAATAGAATGTAGTAAGCTTTCGGATCAATGTCGACTCGACGTCGAGACCGATCACCGCTACCGTATTATCTACTAATTATTACTACTAATTATTTTTTTTTTCTTGAGAAGGTAAGTTGGTACGTGATACCAATTGTAACACGCCTAATTTTCGATAATTTTCAATGTATATTGTGAATGAATTTTTATTAAAGTGTGACAAATTCAGGTATTTTATACTATATGAGTATATATATTTTTTTCTTTCTTAAATATAAAAGTATTTTACGATTTTGTGCATTTTCAATATTATTTTAAAGTCAAACGTTTTTTTTTCAAAGTATAAATTGTTTGACACATTGTGGCTCATATTTAGTGGTTTGTTTTCCAGAGATAAAGGCAAGCCTTTTGATGTGTCTAAGTGTAATACCCCAAATTTGGCTTGAAAAAGGATTGATAGACCACTTATATCAACAAGGTGCATCTTCTTTTCATGGAAGCCCATTTGCTAAGAACTCCACAGTTAAGTGTGCTTGGTGGGGAGCAATCTTAGGATGGGTGACTTCCTGGGAAGTTTTCCCGGGCGCGTACGAGTGAGGCCAATCTTAGGATTGATAGACTTGTGTTGGTCTGTGAGGCCGGTCTACAGTCTCCATGATTAGTCACCGGCGTTCTGAAGGGCCGGGGTGTTATACTGGATATCGTAAACACATAATAATTTAAGTTATGTAATTTCACTCATAAGATCACAAAAATATAAACAATCTACGCATTTACCCACAAGAATAGAATTTGTATAAAGACTCAAGACCTACCTCACAAAGACCATAATTATGGATATGTTCAACTTTTTTGACTCCAAGAATTGCTTGATGTCTTTCTTGTTAACCTGAATATTTCTATCCTCGGTGTACCGAAATATACTAGCTTCAAAGAGGACATCTACTGTTTGGCCAGTAGGAAGTTCCTTGACATTAGTGAGAAGCCATTGGCATTCAACACTTAGTAAGGGCACTAGCGACTCAATACACATAAGACTTTTTTGAGAGGTGTAATCATTTGTGGAAGGCTCAATGCGTGACATTTCATCATTTTCTTTGTTAACTTCATTGTTCACCTAAACATAATACATTCAAATGAGATTTGCTAGATAACTCACATCAGGTATATAAGATTAATGGTACAGACATGCACTTACCATAAACTGGGCACTTGAAGAACCTGAGTGATTAGAGATAACAATGTGAGGAGAAGTCCATGTATCATTGAGCATCCTCAAATTAGTTATGCCCATATCATGTAGTATAGATGTCAATTTTTTCTTTAGAGTAGAATTAAACTCTTCTCTTAACTCATCTTGAATTTGCGCTTTCAAGGCCTCTTGATCTTCAAATGTAGTGTCCCTTTCATGGAGTCTAGATTCGGATACGATTTTGGGATTATATCCAAAAGCCTTTCTTATTCCTATATTAACACCTCCATACCCGAATGCACGACCAGGACGATCTAACTTCTCTCTGAAAACCATATACAATGCATCTTTGTTTTTATTAGGTTTGAATGTACCTTGGATCTCCTTATCTTTAAATTCAAGCTAGAAAATAAACAATGGAAAGAAATTTTTGTCATCTATGTTCCTGTCTAAATTAGACACATGGGAAATTGATAGCCACCATAAGAAATTTTAAAATACTCACATATTTAGTGGCAACAGACTTGGTTTTTTCACTAGGGATTGATCTTACACCTGTTTTTTTTTTTTTTTTTTTTTGTCTTTTTTGTGCATGGAACAATACCAATCATCACCTCGATTAATCTCAATTGTAGAGGTTACTGCAAAGGAAGATTCTGATGTAGATGTTGTAGCAGATGGATAGAATCCTTCAGCTACCAAAATTCTTGTACTATCCTCATAGCTCATTTGGCCCATTCGATGAAAATGATCGTTCATCTTTGAACCTTTCATAGCCCTCTCACGGATAACCTACAACAATATAAATATAGAATATAATATATTAATATGCTTTAATTATTAACCTTCTGGGCGTGCTAGATTTTTAACCTTCTTTCTCAATCCTCCTATTTGTCTTTCAAAAGGGTATGACCATCTCAAAAATACAGGACCACAATACTTTTTTTCTCGAACAAGATGGACAACTAAATGAACCATGATATCAAAAAATGACGATGGGAAATACATCTCAAATTTGCAAAGTGTCACAATGATGCCATCTTGTAAAGAATCTAATTTATGCAGATCAAGGGCCTTACTACATATTGTATTGAAAAATGAGCAAAGTCTTGTGATAGCTATACTAACATGCTTTGGCAAAATTGCATGGATTACAATGGGCAAGAATACTTGAATCATGACATGACAATCATGAAATTTCATTGTGCTTAGCTTAAAGCCTCCCGAGGAAACAATCCAATTCGAATGTTTGAAGAGTATCCTGTAGGGACCTTAATTCTATTCAAACACTCAATGAAAATTTGTTTCTCCACTTTGGATAATGTGTAGCAAGCAGGAGGCAAATAAGTAGACAACTTTTTTGCTTGTTTTGCCCTTTCTTTCACAATTGGCCACAATTTCGGTCAAATCTTCATATCTTTCATGTCTCTACGAACTTTCAAATGATCCTTTGTCTTATTTGGTATATTCAATAATGTGCCAAGTATAACATCACATATATTTTTTTTGATGTGCATCACATAAAGACAATGTCTAACCGGTAAGTCTTTCCAATATGGTAGAGTCCATAATATCTACTTCTTCTTATAAAGACCATCAAAGACTTTAGTTTTAACACCCTTTCCAAACACATTTTGAATATCCTTCACCTGCTCACAAACTTGATGTCCTATGAATGGTGCACGAGCTACCCTATCCTCATTCTTTCCATTGTATGGGACTTTTTTCTTACGATAAGGATGAAATTTATTTTAAAAACCTTTGATGATTCATGTAAACATATTTCCTAAAATGTGACAAATATAATGATTGGGTATCATCCTCGCAAATAGGACATGCCTTTTTTCCCTTAACCTTATATCCGGACAAGTTTACATAAGCCGAAAAGTCATTAATAGTGCAAAAGAGCATGGCACGTAATACAAAAGTTTTATTACCATTAGCATCAAACACCGAAACACCTTCATTCCACAACTTCAACCAATTCTTCAACAAAGGGTGCAAGGTAAATATCTATATCATTTCTAGGTTGTTTTGGCCCTGAAATCAAAAGTGACAACATCATGTACTTGCGCTTCATGCACAACCAAGGAGGCAAATTGTAAATCACCAAAAACACTGGCCAGTGCTATGTAAGCTACTAAGATTACCAAATGGACTCATTCCATCGGTAAAAAGTGCAAGTCTCACGTTCCTTCCTTCTTTACCAAATTATTCGTGCTTGGCATCAAATTCTTTCCACTGAAGGGAATCCGAAGGACGTTGTCCTTTCTTGCTCTTCTTGCAATGCCACCTTAATGTCTCAGCATCACTCTTTATGGAGAACAAGCGCTTCAACCTCGGTGTTACCGGAAGATACCACATATTCTTCACAGATGGACCTTTTTTGTCCCTCTTATCTTCAACAAAATCATTTGAAATATTATAACAGGACTCACCACAACGAGGACATTCATCTAAATTCATATATTCATTCCAATACAATACACAATCATTTGGACAAGCATCTATCTTCTTAGAATCTAGGCCTAGAGGGCACATCAATTTCATTGCATAATAAGTTGACTTCGGGCAATACATGACCATCGGGCAACAAGCTTTGTAAAAATTCTAACAACTCCGTGAAACTAACATCTGTCCAACAATGTTTTGATTTGAGGTTGAATAGTCCCATCACAGCTGAAAGTTGTGTATGCTTAATGCATCCATCATACAATTGTGTTTTAGTTGTTTCTGATAACTTCTTGAATAAACGAGGCCTTTCACTCAAATCATCCCTTCCAACATTTCATCAAGGTTATTGTCATCATCATCGTTTCCGTGTATAACCTCTTCTTCCTCCTCTTCCTCATTGTCATCATAATTAATATTATCACCATAAACATCATCATCACTACCCTCTCCATCCCCATTATCTTCCCCTTCTTCATCCTCCTTATCTATCTCCACCCTTGCCTCCTCCTCCTCCTTCTCATTTCCTCTCTCAATATAGTTGTCATTAATTCTAGAAGAACTTTCCACCTCCACAGCTTATCCAACATTATAGCGACACAATTCAAGACTTTCCCCACGCCATAACCATACATAATATTGTTTCTTAAAGCCATGGGTCATTATATGGTGTCTTAAAGTCCTAATATTATTCACAATGTCGATATTTTGACAATCTCTACATGGACAATAAAAATCATCATTTTTAGGTTCTTATTGATGTTGTAAAGCACAATTGCAAAACTCCTTAACTCCATTCATGAATTCAATAGAATCACGTTTGCCATACATCCAACTTCGATCCATCTATAATACATAAAAGTCAATAAAACATAGTCTTTTATAAAATGGATGTCAAATTGCAAAGTCATCAAAGTTAATAAAACATAGTTTTTAATAATACATAGAAAGCATTTTATATAACAGGCATATATATGGCATATATACTCCTTAATTATGCTATATTTCTGATTTTAAATCATCCTGCAACATCTAAGATCCAAACAATAAGGACTCCAGCAAACAACAAAAAGATTCAACATCAGCAAATTGAACTCAACTAATAAGATCGGAATGAACTTCAACTTATTTCCACAATCAAACTATTTTCAGATTGAAGATTGAGCTTTATGGGCTAGTTGATAATACAATCAAGTACACAATTTTTGTTAGAGTGAAGATGCTTTCTTTATTTTCAGATTTTGTAATGTCTAACGAATTAATGGAGTTTTACTTTATTTTTTATGTTTTATATGCATCATTCTATATTTCTATCTCATGCTTTATTGATGTAATGCAATAATTAATGTTTTGGTAATTATGCTTTAAAAGTAAATTTGAAATTATCATGCAACTCCATTCCTAAAATTCTAAGTCTGCCCCGGGTTATTTTCACAGTAATCAGTAGAGAATTGTCAAAATGGAGTATTAGTAATATACAGGGCTGTTTACGGGTTGTCAATTCGATTTTGGATCAGTTGTTTTAGATGGATCAAATGAGTGTTGTGTCCATATTGCTTTTACATGAAATTAAATTTATTTTGATATCGAGTAAAGGTCGAGTTCGATTACGGCAAGGTCGTACAAATATGGGATCATCAGATCTATTATTAACACCCCTAGTAATGTAACTATTTTTATTTTAAAAAATATTACTTTTTTCCACGTAGTAGAGAAATATTTTTTTAGCGTGATGACCTTGACGCTAATTTTTTCACATGGTAGATAAAGGAATGCTTTTTGTTAACTTTACGCTAATTTTACCCAATGTCCTGACACATTGTTATTAAAAAAAAAAAACAAAAAAAAAACATCGTGATCATTCGAATTGACCACAAATTTTGAAATTCAGTTAAAATAAGTACTTAATTTAACCAAAAACTTACCATTTTGTCTACCACATGAAAAAATTTAAAACTCAAAATCTGGACGCGAATTTAAAAAAACATTTGTAGATAAACAAATTCAGACTCATCACATTAGATTTTCCTTTAATTTAATTTAAAAGCATGATTGTAATCGACATGAAAATTTTACTATTTTCTTATAATGCCACTATATATGGAAAATATTCTAATATTTAATTTCCCACTGAGACAAATGTTAGAAAATAATTTAGATAGATAAATTATAAATTTTACATGTGAAAAAATATATATTTTTTGTTTCGTATTCATAAAAAAATTACAACATTACTCCCAAGAAAATTCTTTTTTTTCAATGACCTCAATAGTTGAAAAAAAAACCAAGTCATTACTTAAGCACAAACAAATAAGTAATCTATTTGGCATAATGAGTACAAGGCCAAACAATAAAGTAATGAAGTTAATTAAAATATTTCTATTTGTTATATTTTACAAAAATAGAATGGGGTCGATCAAGTAATATAACTAATTTTCAAAAAAAAAAAAAATTGTCCAACCTTTGTATATTAATGATTTTTAAATAATCCAACTTTTGTATATTATTTGCTGACAGCACCCTTTTCATATTTTAGCCGGTTATTATAAGTACCTACCATCAAAGAGAACTAGGGTAAGACCAACAAAGAAGCATAAAGGGGAAAAAGAAGTAAGTGTAACGACCAATAGGTACCTATAGTAGCCGATTAAAATGTAAAAAGAGATGACATCAAAAAATAATATACAAAGGTTAGATTATTTAAAAATAATCAATAGAAGTAATTATTTACAGTAAATAGATAATAAGAGGATTGTTCTAGACAATTGTTTCTAATGCACAATTTCTTTAATTATTGATATGAAATAAATCATCTAATGCAAAGAAGGTATAACTTAAAAGCATTATGCTTCGCTCGCTTGGTCAATGGTCGTGTTTCCATGCTGTTCAACTTTAGGTCCACTAATATTTGTCTCATTTTCTTCAATGCAAGATTCTCTGTTAATCTGAACGAGAAACTATGATATTGTTTTAATTCTATATGAGAAACCGATGGTGTTTCTCCATAACTTTACACCTAAATGCGTTACAACTCGAGTCGAGCAACTACCTTCGCCAAGCGAGAAGCCACACATTGACGTTTTCCTCTTATCATTATCATAATCATCATTACCCAGTGTACCTGTTTATAGGGATTATAAACAGGGTCTGAAAAGAAAAGTACGACGAAAACCCATAAGAATAAAGAGGGTGCGGCCAAAGAATCCCCAGCTCAAATTTAATCCTTCAAAAAAGTGCTTCCTGCATTTACTCATCAGCCTGCACCATAAGTTTGACCTATAACAATAGTTAACAAATAAATATAAAAAAATACTAAGCATATAAATTAAGGAAAAGTAAAAACTAAATAAAAACGAGTCAAAGAGCTATATATGAAAGGCAAGGAACATGAATATCAACAGATATGAGGAAACTCTCAGTAATCTAAGATATGAATAAGATGCCTCCAACTACTCCTATTCCTAATTAGGTGCTCAAAGAGGTGTAACTCATTCAATTCCCCTTTATGTATAAACGGGGTCAAATACGGGGTACTCGTTCGAGCACTTTTGTGTTCGTTCTAGTACTTTTGTGCTCGTTTGAGCACTTGCAAACAGAATGTTCCTTTTGTGTTTTTGAACAAGTGTTGCTAATTAGGGATAAATAGTATCTATTTATGATATTCCTAATTATCCAATTCAAATTGAATTTTGATCGACCTCTGCTTATGATTATTATCAAACTATCTAGCGTTATACACATGTGCTAATGCACGATATTTTTAATAATATAAATTTTTTTATATTGACATAAGAGTTTAACCTTAATTTAATTTAAATGACTTTTGTTTTTTTATTTTATTTAATATATTGTTAAACTCTAATTATATATAAAATAAATGAATAAAATGAAAATAAAAAAGGAAAATTAGAAAAATATTACACATAATAAAATTGTTTTTGGTGATGACACATAAATATTTACTTTTCTAAAGTTTGGCGATGTTTTATATATATAAATATATATATATATATATATATATATATATATATATATATATATATATATATATATATATATATATATAATCACCATGTCATTGAGTACCGACTTGCATAGGTCGCCACAAGTAAACCATGTATCACCTTTTTTTTTTTCTTTTTTGAGGGAAAACCATGTATCACTTTAGTGCAGATAACAATCAAAAGGATCAGTCAAGACAAATTTACAGACGCATTCACATGGCAAATATATATATATATATATATATATATATATATATATATATATATATATATATATATATATATATATATATATATATATATATATATATATTATTTATACTATGAGACCATCTTACCATAAAATGAGCATATATAATCAATTTTTTTTATATTGAGATATTTAAAATTATAAGTGATCACTTTAAAGTTATAAATGATCACTTTTGAATATAAAACGTAATAAATTTAAAATTCTAAATAGCCACTTTAACTTTAAGATTATAAATGTTCATTTAAAAAACTAAATATATATTGGATTAGCTAAATAGAGATGATTTCACTGTGCCACCTTCTGAATCGAGAATTTGTAAAAAATATAAAGGCATTATTGAATATTAATTTATATTAGTTTTATTAATATTTGATATAATATATTTATTTGGTTGTAAGTTCAAAAATTTATAAAAATCTATAATAAATAAAATTTTAATTATTGTGAATTTGTAATTATTCATAAAAGCAATAATTAAGCATGAATAATTTCATTTCCATGTCTAGTAGCTTTCATAATATAGAAATTATGTTTACAAGCTTTCAAACTTGTCCACATATAAGGCTCGTCACTTTCACTCTCTTTTTCTTTTTAATAGAGAAGTGAATTTAAAGGAAGCTCCGCGATAAATTGAAAGCCAGATCACTAATTTTTCACAAAAAAATAAATTAATATAATGATTATTGCTGACGTTACTTATTTTTTTCCTCTTGGCTCGTGAGACTCATGGAGGGCAAGACGATATTAAAGATGATTTATTTCACATTCACAAATTATGAATGTCAAGATAGTATGCATACTTATAAGTTATTGAAGTCCTTTTTCCCATTGTCATATGGTTTTAGAATTGTATATATATATGGAAAAACTACCAGGAATAATACAATCTTTTGTTTATTTCCCTAGAATAGTACAAACTTTTGATGAATAATGAATAATACCAATTTTTGGGGTGTTTCCCTAGAATATACCTAAAATGTTAAAAATCAAACTATAAGAGATTATATGACAAAAACTTTGGTAAATTAGTTAATAAACTAAAGTTGGTATTATTCAAGGAAAAAACCCCTTAAGTTTGTATTATCCATGATTTATCAATAGTTGGTATCGAAATGAACGAAAGGTTGTATGATTCACGATAATTTTTCCTATATATATCTTCTTAGCTTATGAGATGTGTGTACCTCGTGTTTCTCGTTAATATGTTAACATTCACATTAAGTTCAACCTAATTTAACATATAGGCAGACGAGTGCAGATACACGTCTCTCGTATCCATATCAATTAAAATCTTTTATAATTAGCATCCACACATTATTCATGGCGAATGATTATTCATATTCTCATCACCTACGTATATTTTCATCTTCATTCCATTTACTACGATCAATCGGATATTGTGTTATGTGCACCCCATACCATTATCATTCTTTACAAATTTATTTACATTTTTTAATTTTTTTATTTGTCTCGAAAAGAAAGTTGAGTTAATACAAGAAGTGCTTGACTTTCAATCATCACATCAAGAGTTTATATTTTCCTTATGAATTCATTAGTCAAGATGATATTTTTTTTATTTAATTTAGTCTACATTTTATCCCAAAAAACATAGTTAATTGAATAAATACTATCCATCGTTGATAGACAAATAAAATATATTTATTATTGGTAATTTAATTCTTATTTTGTTGATGTATATTACTTAGTGATAGGTTATTTACCAATTGAGGAGATGAGGCAACGTCCATGTTGCCCTCTTCCCAGTAGAAAACTGGTTGGTGATAATTGAGATAACGTTTCTCGTGAATCATATTTTCAAGTCAATAGGTAACTCCAATGTTGGCTACCAATATTTTATATTTGTCCATTTATAAAATTATACATTAAATATAATATTTAGAAACAAGTATTTTATTTTAAATTATAAATTTCAATTATAAAATCATAAATAAAGAAATTTGAGAATGACAAGGTTTAGGTAGTTATTCTCAACTTCAACTAATTTAAAAATAATGGTGAAATTTGATCTAAATTTAAATTTGAAAATTTTTATTTGCCAAATAATAAATTTAAGCCAATTTTAAATTTTCAAGTAAAATAATAATTCCCAAATATGACATAAAATGATTCAAATGATATTTCGTACAAACATTTTATTTTTTACATCTCTTAAAAACATTATTTTTTTATGTAAAATATTTTAATGAAAATATATATGAAAACGAAGTGAATATAATTTGGATATGGGATTGCAATCCACACCAACTTCTTAAATCGAGTGAGAAATGCAAACCCGGCAACAACTGTTAGTGTCTAATGTCTTCTCTAGAAGGGTAGACTTTTTTAGTTAGAGGATATGCTGATGGAGTGCAAAGATAGGTGATAATTAAATTTTGGAGAATTTACTTAGAATAATTTAATATTTATTTGATTTTTTTATAATAATTTCAATTATTAATTAATTATGAATAATTTAAATTATTAGGTCATTTGCCTAAAAATGTTGTTATGCAACTTCTAACTAGTTTTCGTACATAAATCAACAAAAAAATTAAAATAAAATAACAAAAATTAAAAAAAAATTAAAAAAAATTTAACATACCTGCTAATTACCCTCCTCCCATGTCTGTTAGTTACCTTCCTTCCCCCACTCTACTACCACCCTTCCTTCCCCACTAGCCTCCGACTTTAGTTCCGGTGTAGTCTAAGCACAACCACTACAATTTTTAAATTAAGGTTGTTGGGTAGGTGCAAATGAGTGGTTGTGGGTAATGGCTGTTAGAGAGGGGACAGGGTGGTGGCAGGTTGGAAGGAGCAGGGAGATGTGTTGGAGTGGTGGAAGTTTGGGAGGGGAAGGGAAAGAAGATGTGGTGGAGGAGGGGGTGGCGGTGGGGAAGTGGTTGGGTAGTTATCTTTTCAATTCTTTTTTAGTTTCTTTTATTTTTTCTAATTTAATTTTAGTTTAACTTTTTTTTTCAAAAAAAATTACCTGCTATAAGAGATTGCGGGTCATTGTGTTATTCTCTTGACAAATTTTTCTCAAAATTCGAATTATTCATGATTAATAGTTGGAATTATTGTAAGAAAATTGAATAAAGGTTGAATTATTCTAGGTAATTTTTCCTTAAATTTAAAACTTTTTTATAAAAGTAATGTTTTTTTAGTTAAAATAAAATTCAATTTTCATGTTAAGACGTGTATATATTCACTTGAGCAGCTTTTAATCCTCATTTCTAAATGACAATTTTCTTTGCTCAAATTTAACGTAATTGTAAATAATGTAACAAAGTAATTGCAGCATACTAACATTACAAATCTTATATAGTAATCTATTTTCATATCTTCTTCCTATTTATTTTTTTCACATAAATTATTTTAATCGTAAGCTTTTAAAAATTCTAAAAAGTTAATATTTAGAAAATATATATTAAGACGAATTTATTAAGATCCCACATGAATATGTTTTTTCGTATAGATCGATGAGAATTTATAGTCAAAAATTTGACACTAAATTCATAAATTCTATTTGAGAAGAACATATGAAAACATATAATTGATATACAATTCATAAGTGGACCTAGTTAAGGTGATGATGCAACCCCATTAAAAAAATTCCAAAAAAGTTATTCTTAGGGCTCGATCTCGTGACTTGATGGATGTGAATAATTAATCCCACTTCAATATCACTAAGCCACAAAATTAACTAATAATAATTTATTGCTTGAACGTAAATTATGCTTTATGAGAGCAGTTACAATTAATGACTATTAAAGGAAGAAAATTAATGATTATTCAGTTTTCTTAATTCTTCTAGTTTTCGACTCAGTTTCCTTAATAAAGTTTTGTATATTGTCAATTTGAGTATGATTTGATTTGGTTATAATTTGCTATAAATTATGATAATTTCAATTTTATTTGTGTATGGTTTGGGTAATATTTGTTCATGAATTAGAATTTAGATTTGCTTAAAATTATGACAATTTCACTTTTATTTGCTTTAAATTATGATAATTTCAATTTTATTTGCTTAAAATTATGATAATTTCAATTTAGAATTACAATTTGTATTTATATTTGTGTATGATTTCATTGATTATTCATGAATAAAATTAAAAATCATCAAGAAATGTTCTATTGTTAATTCTTGTAACAAGTCAGTTAAGTTTTGTCTACGTTTTACTTTATATATGTTGTTTTTAAAGTTTGTTTTACTTGTTAATAAGAATCAAAACGCTTTAATTAAACTCGCATTCCTATATTTTAAATCATTCCTATATTTTAAATCTTAGGTCCGCCACTGTAATAAATAAATAATGCAATAACAAAAACTGTTTGGTGACTTTTAACTTTCTTTTCATGTAAGTAATGAAGTATATAATAATAACGAATACTCAAGAGATTAAACATTTGTCTTTATTGTACTTTGCTAAGTTTAATGTCTAAATTTATGTCCACTTAATTTTTCACTCAGGTTTCGTTACTTAATTGAAACCGGCCAAGTTCACTTCCAATTTTAAAACACAATTACTAAGTTAGATTATATTGGATTTGATCAATGCAAAAACTTTGTAAATATCCAAATCAAATAAGAAACCAGATCAACATAAATCTGGCAAAATGGTTAAAATTCACATATAAATTTGAAATTTTTTATATATGGAAAATGATATATTCAGTCAATTTATATAATTTAATATTATTTTTAATTTGAAAATATAAACATTTAATAATATTTAATTATTTTATCCTTTATTCTTTCTCGAAAAGTTAAAGTAATTATATAAAACATTAATTGTTTTTCAATTTTTAAATTAAATTCTTTTAAAAATTTTAAATTATTAATAATAAAGAGAATTTGGGGATGTAAATATCATTACCCTTTACTTATAAGCAAACAAAGTTCTTGTTTTGGGCCCAAAGTCCCATTTATTACTGGGTCTGTTAGCTTAGTCAAAAAAAAGCCGATGATTTGGTCAAGTTCAAGTCAAAGAGAGTCAATGACACATTTAAGCCTAATTTCAGGTTACGTATCAGTCTATTTTATCAATTATCAGTCATAAAGTTGATCCAATAAATTTCATTATCAGTACAAATCCAACTACTATAAGTACTCACAAAAGATCCTAATGAAATAAGTTTTCCTCTATGATCTCTAATTAATTTCATTTTCATATTCACATTCAACCTCCATTTGACTTAAGCATTGAAAGTGATTTTTAAGATGCCGCCTCCGGGTTAGTAACTTTTGTTTATTTTGTAGGTTCATTTGAAGATCTTCAACCCCTTTTAACCATCTTCAACCACCTTTAACCATATTCCATTGCATTCAACTTTATGGAATTAGATTGGACAGCTCTGTACTTAAACACATGAATGTTTCCACCGAGGCATACAATAAACATTATTTTTCCCATTTAATAAATTTAAAACTAAATTTCACCCGAAATAATTCTATTATGTCATGACTCAATACATAAAATTATTCCCATTACAAATTTATGGAATGACAAAACCAAAACCGGGGACTCTACATGACTTACGTCTTTGTAGGTATGACGTAAAGTCATGTGTGGGCCCAAACATGATGTATTTTCTCTATTTTGAAATATTTGCTATATATTGATTTTAGGCACTATTTATCGTTTAATTTTATTTTTTATATTGCATCTAATATGTAAGTAAAAATATAATGAAGTGTGATTTTCTTTGAATCTTCTAATCACATACTTTCATAATATGAATTTTTTATAATTTTTAAACGTGTATAATTTAAAGAAGCAAAATAACACATTGAATTACGTAAAAAGTCAAATGTAGTAAGTATAATAGAACAGAAAAGGTATAAGGTTAACAACAAGAAAGGTTTACTTTTCCTTTGAGGCTGCGAATCAACCGCAAATTCTCCTAATACAATGATCGACTTGATTTTATTTGTCCCAACAATTTAAAAGATTATCTTTAACGATTGTATTATGGGAAACGAAACAATTATATTTTACGCATTTATTTAATTTAAATTATATTTTATCTCAAAAATTTTCAAACCAATATACATAGTTGTAACTAGAGATATTTAATGGGATGAATAAATCTTTTGACGAGGTGGGGCGGGTCAATAACCCATTTAACCCACGCCATCCCATATATCTTTTCTTTTCATTTTGCTAAATGGGAAATAAAATGTCACATTTTTGTATTGTTGGGTCATTAATATGAGTTATGACACCTCATACTTATTAGTATCAAGCTTCCAGCCTCCCAGCCTTTAATCAATCAAGTTTATGTAATAGTCTTTTATGTACTTTTAGCCAAAATGACCAAATTATGTTCCAATTCCTTTTTTACTTTCTTTAAGATGATATTGAATCCCTTATTATACAAACTATATAGATTTGTACACTTTTGATTAGCGACTCCAACAAATAATATAGATATTTATTTAGAATATTAAGTCCATCTGATTCACTGTTTTTCTTTGTGATCGGCCTAATAAAAGTCTAACCCTTTACAAAAATTAACAGTCTTGACCCTTTAAAAATAGGTCAACACCTCATTGTTCACATCTAGTTGTAATCTCATTGAGAAAAGTTCTTTCGTATCTTGATAATTTTTCACTTCGACATAAAACGACTTTTATATATTTAAATCAAATGGAACAATCATGAAGCAGAAGAAAGCTTTATGCAAGAATAGAGAAAAATAAACAAGTCAATCATACAATTTAATAAAAAAAACTGTAGAATTTCATATGATATTCTCATAGTGATTTGTCATATAAAATAGTTCTTACCAAAGTTATCATCTACTTATTTCTTAATATATGAATAGTATACCACATTTTCTTGAAATATTATATTTTTAAAAGTTAGATAAGATTTCCGATTAAAGATTCTAAGAGTATATATTTGTTTTTTTATGTTGAAGTATTAATAATAAAGTTTCTTCATTAAAATTTTAATTTCTAAAATATTTCATCAAGAAACAAAAAATACATGATAATCAAAAATTATTTTGAGAATAATAAAAAGTCATTATGATAATATTGTTGGAAGATTTCCTAGATTTGCCATAGAAAGTACTATAACATGTAATTGGTTAATTTCATATATATATATATATATATATATATATATATATATATATATATATATATATATATATATATATATATATATATATATATATATATATATATATATATATATATATATATATATATATATAATTTCGTGTATTGTACGAGTTTTTATACTAGTTAGTTGAAAAGAAAGAAAGAAAGAAGTAATTGCCTTGTTTCTACAACATATAAAAGATCACTAAGAAAGATCTAATAATCTAGAATGAAATAAGACACATTTACTTGTTCCTTGAAACTTCCAAGCTAGAGAAAGTTGAAATTGATGTTCTAAAATTGACAATGATGGTATACCAATACCATCCTAATCCCTAAACCCTATCCCCATCTCTTCTCTTATCTATCACATCCTAATTATCTTTATATTTAAGACATTTCAATAGTTAGTCTTCGAAACTATAGGTCTTAGTTGAGTAGTTAAGGCACTACTTGCTGCCTTTAGATATTTTTATTCAGATTCTTGGCAATTATTGGTGTTCTAGTTTGTGTGTGGATAATGACTCCAATTTTACGTATCTTTCTAGCTCATTTTTGAATTGGGGGCTCCGAATGTAATTTGACTTTGAGACATTCTTTCTAGAGGACGAAGAGTAATGAGTCCGAAATACATTATTGTTCATACGTAAGTTGTTTTGCCTTGGAGAAAAAAAGTATATATACTCTCTGTCCTAATTAATTAATTGCAGGAAAAAAATTGTGATTTTTAAGAAAAAAAGTGAATGCTGATAATAACTAAAATAAAAGTATGAATTTTGTAGATGAAATTGAAAGTAATAATTTAAACTATTACTCACTACAACAAAATTAACTTTTCGTGAAATAAGATTTAGTGACATTAAAAAAATGTCCCTAATTAATATTTTTAGTGTAATAATTATTGGTTTTTATTTTCAGTTTCATTATAAAGTGATTTAGTATGTAACACTTTATTTGACCTTTAGAGACATACTCCCTTCGTTCTTTTTAAGTTCTTCCACCTTACTATAACGGGTAGTTTCATAAGTTCTTTCACTTTAGAATACTTTCTATTTTTAGAAAATTTTTATCCCACTTTTACCCCTTAAAACCCCCCCTTTTCTTTTAATGTACCTGGAATCATCCGGATACATTTATTACTCCTTCTTAGGCTTTGCATTTTTCATTATCACGCCTACTGCCTTCATGAACGGTCATTTTTTCCTCCTCCTCTTAAAAGGTCATTTCTCTCTCTTCATGAACACCATTTTCATGGCTTTTCCCCCCCTGTGTGTTCTTCATTTTTAGTACATTTTAACTGCATTAAAATGTAGATCGGTTTATTCTCATCATTTTGAGGTTCGTTTCGTTTGTTTTGGCAAAGGTTCGAAATTTAAAGCCCCCTGTTCTTGAATCCGCCATTAACATCTTGTTGAACCTTTAAGTATTTGCAATGAAAAACAACGAATCTAAGAGTGACTCCACAATTCCTTCATATCTTTATGACGGTCTATGCGATTATGGTGAGTTGTGTTCTTGTTCCCTCAATGGTCGTTCCCATTCCTACACCAATGAAATTTTGAGGTGGTCAAAAAAACATCTTGAGGCATATCAAAAGGTACTTGAAGATGATGCCACATCTATGTATCATGAATCTCCACCAACTTCTCCTATTGTTGAAAAGGTACTCGAAGAAGATGACATCAATTTGGTTGTCCCTGACACTCCTGAAGATGTTATTGCGTCTAGGTAAAAATTGAACCCCAAAAAACGTGCTTAATGATTGTAAGGTTGTTCTGATTTTTCATTTTTTTTTGTTAATTAAATTTGAAAAATTGGAGCTGGTTTTATCTGTTGTCGTTTGATGCTGGATTATGATGATCTTGTATTTATGTTTGATGTTTGTTTTTTCATTTGTTTTTTATGTGTTGTTGTTGATATTGTGTTCTTCTGGTTTATTTGGGATTTTTTTCGTTCTACTGTTGGTATTATGTTGCTGGTTTTAGGGTTGATGTTTGTTGCTGGTTTTATGTGTACAAGCCCCTGTGATGTCAAATTGTTGAACCTCTAAATTCTGAAAAATTTACTTTGATTACTTGGTTGAGTGGCATTTGGTAAACCATAACCCATCACTTGATTTTTTAGCATGTTTAGTTACTTCATTTGTTGATGATAAATTGTAATCTGAGAGGTTTCATAACCTCTATGAAGAATCAGGGGGCTTTTTTTTCTGAAATTATGTAAAATAATGAAGTGACTTCTAATCATTAACATTGGTTGTGATTAACAAATTGTTGCTCCTAAGTTTTTAAAGCTACAATTTTAATGATGATTTGAACAAAATAAACTGAGGGGCTTTGATGTTTGTCATCCTTGAGTTTCTTCAACTGCCTGATCGTAAACTTCTTGAATGATCTCTGTTGCTTTTGCAGCATCCTCATTTTTTGTTAATGCTTGTGTTTGTTGCTGATCCCTGTTTGGGTTAAGAAAAGCTACAGCTTCTCTAACCAATTGTGTTGGGATTCTCACTTGAATCCTTAACCTGCCATTGTCTTCTTCAACCTTCTTTCCAAAGTGTGGTTGTATGTAGTCATTAGACCCCTTAATTTTTAAAATCTCATTTAAATGGTGTTGTAATGAGATCCACACATTAGTTAAGGTCTATGGATGTAACTCTCCGAATGCATCCTCAACTGCTGTGATTAATTCTGTAATGTTTTTGGGCATCTTTTTATGCATAAGTGATTGTATGCTCCTAAAGAAACCCAAGTCTAGAATATTACTATCCGAACTATTTGGAGGTTGTTGAGTAAGAATGAAAGTTAAACCCCCTTGCCTATTGTGTTGTTGCCATATTAGATCATCGTTTATAATATGAACCCTTGCATTATCTTGTTGAATAAAAATAATGGAAGGTCCTTCACTTGGCCATTTTCTTAGTATAGTCAGAATCAATTGTTGTATGAGCATACTCCTATAAACTTCTTGATTAACTGATTCGGTTGGTTTAATTTCTATTGAACCCCTTGGTCGATTCTTTGAATCTCTTTGTGCTGCCACCATATTGATAAAAGGGAAAATTCTAATTTTCCCATCAAACGTACATTGACCAAAACGATTCCATCTAGGCCTAGCAACGATCCCTAAGAACATGGCCTTAGGTATGAACTTTGATGACTTCGTTGCCCTATATGGGACCTTTTCTTTGTGTGCTAAATAAACTCTTTGCATTTTTTTGGTTAAATAAAACCACTTCTCGTCAATGTGAATATAATCATACATTACTTTGTAAATCGGGTGTCTTTGAATGGTATCTTCTTGGATAAGGCTCAAAATCCACTCCACCCCCCTTATTTTGTTGGCATCAGTTAAAGCCGAGTGTAGTGGATTTGAATGAGTCTTTATCTCGCCTCTTTTTATCAGCCTCCACACCGTTGACGGTGCCAAATCCAAACATGTTGCAACATCTCTAATGCAAGTGTGTTCGCCAATGGGTCTAGACTCAAGTAAGTTTGGTGGTACGACCACTCTTTTTTTTCCACAATTTTTGAACTTGGATTCCACAATGTATGGTTTGTTTGCTTCCTTGGTTTGTATTGCTCATTTCCATAAATCTCGGATTGTTCTATGTGTGTAGCCGTATTTTTGAGCTATGCGTTTGAATGTACCATGAGGAAGTAAGTCACTAACTTTTAGTGACAACATGTCTTGGAAAATAAGTTGCCTTAACTCATTCATGAGTCTTGGCTTATGCTGATTTTGTTGATGTGGTCCTATTTCTTCCATATTCTGTGGCTCTTCTTCTGATTCAGAACTGGACTTTGGAACGTATGAATTCGATCCAAAGTACCAAGCCCCCTGTTGCTCATCTTCACTTCCTGAAGCCATTGAAGGCTAATGATGCGATTGAAGAATTTTTGTAAGCTGTTTGAAGAATTTTTTGCTACTGATTTTTTAAGCTGTTTGAAGAATTTTGGCTACTGATTTTGAGCTGTTTGAACAAGTTTTGGTTACTGATTTTTGTAAGTTGTTTGAAGAATTTCGGCTACTGATTTAAGCTATTTGAACAAGTTTTGGCTACTCATTTTTGTAAGTTGTTTGAAGAATTTTGGCTACTGATTTTCAGCTGTTTGAACAAGTTTTGGCTACTGATTTTGTTTTACTTTTTTGTGGACTGTTAATATAGTGTGATTAGGAATATGTAAAGTCATTTTTTTTTATTACAAGCTTGTAATTTCAGATTTGAGGAAAAATTAATGTCAATCCATGTAATTATAGAATGCCCAATACAAGACTCTTTTGTTTTTTTTTTTTGTATGGAGGGCTGAATTTCCCCTAATGGTTGCTGTTGCTGGAAGCTCCAAACTTTCTTAATTTGGAAAGTTTGTTAGTTTCCCTCCAAAATGTAAAGTTCTCTCTCTTCATTAATAAAATCAGAATTTTTTTTTCATTTAGTTTTATTTATAATTATTTTATCTCTCATACTTTCAATACAATCATTACTTCACACTACTATTTAATTAAAATAATACCCACTATAACCCAAAAATTCTATCTTTCTTAATATGTGTGAAAAACCCAAAGTGGAAGATCATAAAAGAACGGAGGGAGTATGTAATTGTTACTATAGTCCATAGTGGCATTTATGAAAATGTCACCAGATCCTATGTCGCGAAAAGCTTTAGTATGATTTTTTATTATACTGTTAAAGTGTCTAATAAATGTCACTAAATCCACTATATAAACAAGTAGTAATATAATTGCTCATAAAATAAAATTAAATTTAAATGTCCCTAAATATATCCCATTAAAAATACATTATGTTATAATCACTATTGGTGTTAGTATGAAGTTATGAATCTCTTTTGCACTTATAAGGGAGATACAACATCTCTTTTATTTAGGTTGCTTAAGCATATTTCATAAAATTAAGTACATAAATATTTAGAATTTTATTAGATTTTATTAGTTCCTTTTTTATTAAACAAGTAGTAATATAATTGCTCATAAGATAAATTTGAAAAAGATATATGTGACTTGATGTGCAAAATATTAGTGTTTGGTAAGAAAAATAATAAGTATTAGAATCCATTAGCTTAGAAAAACTATAATTCAAAATAAGTTGATATATTGATTTCTAATGAAGATCTAAACCCTTTAAATAGAGCGTACAAGACTCTAAAATAGCAATAATATTACAATAACTCATAGCTTTTATTAACTCGCATTACACCCTTAAAGAGAAACAAAACGGATAAATTGACTGTTGAGCTAATGAAATGCTACTCAAACAAGCATTTGACTTCTCAATTTACTGCTCGCTTTTGACAAGCCTGCTCGAACGAGTAGCTTCAGCTGCTCAACACTATTTGTTGTTTCTACTTGCCTCATTCATGGCAACCTTTCTTCATGACTTGTCTCGTTCAAGCCATGCTTTAGCACCTTAGTGAAGCCTCTTATATTCATGATTAAAGCTTTCTATGCTTTGCCCAAAGCACTTCATTTGTTCCACATTGATCACTAATCATGTAGTAATCAAAATCTCAATTCTTCACAGCTCATCTCTTCCGCATCCTCCTTCTCCAACGCACATAACATAACATGTTCAATAATGTGATCAATTTCATCTTCATGACTAGGAGATTTGACGCTTAATTCAATAAGAATAAATTTCAATAAAATTAAAGTAATAAGAGTATTTGATTATAACATATGTTTAAAGTGAATACTAATTTCCAATTATGTAAAGAAATTATATAGTTTATTTGTTAAACAATTAATATACTAAATTAACATCCGAACCTAACTTTAAAAAAAGTGTATGATTTACCTTACAATTCGCATAGAGCATGTAGTTTGCTAGTTTCCCTTAAATTGACCTTACGAACGGGTGTCATCAAATTGTAAGGCGAGGAGGAAGCTTCATCTGAAACCGAAAATGGGCCCATTTAGCATTTTCTATTTAGACGAGGATTTTATAACATATGGGCCCAAAAATGGGTCTAAATATGTAAACAAAAATCTGATCTTCGGTAACATAAGTGAAAAGTACAAACCCGGGTTTTTAAAGTCGTCTTATCATAAAAAGAGTTTATACATTTCAATAATTTATTTGAGACCACTTTTTGTAAAGACGGCTCTCAAAAACCCAACCCAAATCTAATTTATATTAATTTTTTTAAAAATAAATTGACGCGCGCGTCTAAAATAGAATATAAAATAATATATTTGGTGTTATAAAAATACTATACCTTCAACCACAGACCATTATATACCGAACTTTATATTATGTTATAATCCCAAATATAATATGTTATAACCACAAATTTATGTTGTTATAACCTCATATATATTATGTTATAACCTTATATATATATATATATATATATATATATATATATATATATATATATATATATATATATATATATATATATATATATATATATATATATATATATATATATATATATATATATAAATATATATATAAATATATATATATATATATATATATATATATATATATATATATATATATATATATATATATATATTATGTCATAACCATAAAACTAAATATATTATGTTACAACCCCAAATAAATGTTGTTATAAACTTCAAATATATTGTATGACTTTTCACATTACACTTACACGTGCGCGTCAGTTATTTTTTTTAATTAACATAATGAGCTGGTTTTTTGAGATTTGTCTTTAGAAAAAACAGTCTCTCAAGAGAGAGTCCGTATACTTTTAGTCTATATTTCTATAGTTGATCTCTTCAAAATTAGTAGTATTAATTGAGCAAATTTTACATAAGACTGTCTCATTGTGAGAATCCGTACAAAAACTCAAATTCAAAAAAATATATTTTCAAAAAAACTCAAAAGGTAGGAAAAGATTTTTTTTTTCTTCTTAATTACATAATTGTGTTTAACTAATATTTACTGATTTTTTTTATTTTTATTACTATGGTAATTTTTATTTTAATGCTCTGTTAGAATTTTGTAGCACTTAGATATTAAAATTTTTGAATTTTTATATAAGACTTAATGCATTTAATGTATAAGTATATTTAAATATTTTAATTCTTTCTATTCTAATGAAATGTCTTATTTTGTGATGCACTAATTTTAAGAAAAAAGAAAAGAAAATCACTAATTTTTAAATGAGACGGTGTAATAATGGTGAGACCATCTCTATTGGACTGGTCCAATATTTACTTTTTATCTCAAAGTAGTCACTTATAACGTTAAAATAATCACTTACAATTTTAAAATATTCACTTTTTATAGTCTTAGAGTGATTACTTATAACCTTAACAATCACTTACGATCTAAAAAGATTCAATTAAAGATATAGGCTAATTATATGAGTCCGTCTCATGGTGAGACGGTCTTACATAAAACGAGCTGAAAGAAATCATATGCGACCACATGATAAAAAGTAAGGAAAATTGTAATTTTATAAATAGTAAGCTCCCATATCTTATAAAAAAAATAAAAATAAAAAATAAAAACTCCTAATATTACATAAGTATAGTAATACGATTGCCAGATTTTCTTTTAATATTATCTTCTAACTCATTTTATTTTATTCACACATTCAATCTCTTTATTTATTTGTTAATGGGTATATTTTTTATTATAATTTTAATTTGATGTTGAATCATGAAAAAGAAGAATAACTAGAGATGGGCATAGGTCGAATCTGAATCGAGTCTAGCTAGACCTAAATCTAGATCCAGATCCATATAATCTGAAAATTGTGGATTCAGACTTAGACCCAGACCCTTATGGTCTGGCGGGTTTAGTATCTGGATCTGGATCCTAAAAAAAAATTTTCTAAAATTTTTTAAAAATATATATTAGTATATAATTTTCGTCCATTTGTATAAAATTATTTAAATATTTTCAACTAACAATAATCTTCTAAATATATGAAGCTTTTCAACATTAGAGTTTTAAAAACTAAATATTCATTTTGATTTTTAAGGTATAGATACAACGATAATATTTCAAATTACATGAACTGATAAAGTTCCAAATAATATAATGTTTCAAATTATAACAAAGTTTTAAATCAAATAATTAAATACACATGATAGCTAATATATAATTTTGAAAAAAAAGATGTAAATGGGTTCATAAGTTGGATCTGGGTTGGATTTGAGTCTCAAACGTATAGACTCAGATCCTTAAATTAGAATTAAATCAGAACTATACCCTTACATTATGTTTGAATAGCAAATTAGAAGAAAAAAGAAAGGAAAGATGGAGGAGAGGGGAAGGAAAAGGAAGGGGAGAAAAAAAGAGAAAAAAAAAAACTTTATTGTTTGTAGAGGAAGAAAAGAGATGTAAAAGAAAAGAAATGATATTTTCTTTCTAAATTTTTCCTATATAAAAATATTTAAATGTTAATAAAATAAAGAGACTTCTCTTTAAATTTTTTTCCTTTATTTTTGTTAATCAATCAAGAGGATCTCCTTTCTCTTTAAATCTTTTCATTTATTTTCTTCCAATTAAACAAGCTTTTATGATCCAAGATCTATATCCATCTCCAAAAATAACTTTAATATCAACCAAATTGTCAAACTCGGAGTTAAGAAAATTCGGGGGGAGGAGCAATTCTTGCTTTTTTTTTCTTTTTTTTTTTTTTTTTTCAACAAAGCACCGAGTTCTGGTATAGAGGCACGTGCCCCATTCCATAAAATGTCACTTTTTTTAACGCACTAACGTCTTGTGGGGCCAATCCCAGCTAATAGCTATACCATCGATCAATGGGCGTAGACTATGAGGGCCTCACTCACATCACAAGTACATAGAATAACTATATATTATTCTCCATCTCTATTTATTCTAGAAACATTATGAAATGCTTTCATAATGAATGCCTCCAAAACCAAATTTAATTAAAAAAATGAAAATATGAACTTGTTTTAAAAGGTTTTCATTTATTTTTAAAAATTTTTAATTTTATATCATTTTAATTTTTAGATATTTTATTTATTTATTATCAACTGAATTTGTATTTTTCTTATGATTATTGAATGAAGAAGAGAAAAATTAATATACTAAGATTATGACATGAGTTTAAATGAAAGAGAAATTTAAAATTTAAAATTAAATGTTGCATTTAAATTTCTTAGGATGGATTATAACTTGTCTTTGTGTCTCATTCAATTCTCTACAATGGTGTGTCGTGTGCCTACTGCTCCTTAGCCTTATAACTAAGAGAGCAAACTACTGTAGCAAAATCGCAATACTTGATTATAAAAATCTTACTTGTTTCAAGTAAGTAAATTATCAAAAAACTTATAAGCAATAAAACCTTACTTGTTTCTATTCTCATCAAAATTGTGCCGTTGTTGTACTAAATTAGAGTTAGTACCCAAACAATTATCAAAAGCTTGAGCATTTCCAATTTTAAATGAAGGTCAACTTATAGTACATACTTCAGATGTTCCTAATTTATCTAAAAAATTTGCCCAATTAAGTTAGATTGCAGCAGAAGCAGGATTAGTTGAGTAACAGGAATACTTACATATCCACTTGAGGTCTAATTAAAAAAACCCTGATATATATATAATTAAATAAAAAGGATTTTAATAAGAGAAGGATAAGAATGATTTTTTGTTAGTCATTATATATCTAAAAAAGGATACTATGTTATAAATTAAGAACATTCTTCAGATTTGTGACATTGTATCTTTTCTGCGTAAGATAGTGACTTTTACAATTAAACGTTTTTGCCTTGAATGTGACCATTAGGGATGCAAGCGAGGCGGGTCTAATAGGAGACCCGCCCCATCCCCGCCCCATCGAGGCGGGGATGGGTCCCGGTTTGATGGGTGATGGGGTGGGTACGGGTATAAAATTCATACCCACCGCGGGGATAGGGATGGGGATAGGTTTTAGGTGATACCCGTCCCATCCCCGCCCCGCCCTACCTCAAGATATGTACAAATTTTAGGACTTTGGATGATTTTGAGTTGATGTTGAAATACTTTTGTTTTAGACATGTATATTTGTTTGAGACTTTGGTTGTGTATTTTTTTGAGACTTTGGATATGTGTTTGTTTGAGACTTTGGATATGTAATTGTTTGAGACTTTGAATGTGTGTTTGTTTGAGACTTTGGAGTTTGGATATGTATTATGGGTTTTAAGGCCCAAATGATTGAATATAAATATGTGGCACAGATGGGTATTAAGCGGGGATTTGACGGGTAGTGTGGCGGGAAAAATGGGTATTCGACGGGGATGGATACCCAGATGGGTGGTGGGGCGGGGATGGTTTTAGGTACAAACCCATCAGGGAGGGGACGGGGAAAAAAATTATACCCGCCGCGGGGATGGAGACGGGGATAAGTATTGCATTAACAGATGGGGATGTGGATGGGAATTCCAATCCCCGCCCCGCCCCGCCCCGTTTGCATCCCTAGTGACCATAGAATTTTTAATCTTAGTCAAATGAAGGGTGTAGAATGCTTCTTATCCTTCTCATTGTGAACACCGTTCTCATCCGATCCCTCCCTATATATATATATATATATGTATATATATATATATATATATATATATATATATATATATATATATATATATATATATATATATATATATATATATATATATATATATATATATATATATGCTTACAATAAATTAATAAACACTCATATAAAAATATATACCGCGCATAATTTGGTCAATTAGACTCGTTAAATACCTGCTTTCAATGATAAAAATGCCAACTTTATCATAATAAAATATCAACTTTATTATTGTAAAACAACAACTTAAACAGCATAAAACATCAACTTCAACACATGAAATCACTAACTTCAGCATACTAAAAACACCAATTTAAGTATACTATAACACCAACTTCAATACACCAAATCACAAACTTCATCTTATTGGGAAACCAACTATAAGCATTTGAAATACCAACTACAACATGCTATAATACAAACTTAAGCATCATATTCTACCAAATATAAAATTTAAACTATTTAAAAAACCAACTTCATCATAATAAAACACCAACTTCTTATTCTAAAATATCAACTTGGACAATATAAATCACCAACTTTAGTAAGTTAAAATACTAACTATAAATTTGTTTAATCTTTCATTCTAATCTCATTTTGACGATTTTATTTAATTTTTCTTGATGATTTGATTTGATGGTTGAGATGATAAATGTATGGTTGAATAACTGAATAATGTTGTTTTTCGATTTGAAATTAAACATAATGTGCACAAGGGAGGAAGAAAACTATTTTCCTTAAATGTGTGATTAACTTTCAGTTATTAATTTATTTTATTGTTTTTAAATTAAATTTTATTGAGTTAGGTCTCTAAGAGACGATCTCTCAAAAGACGATCTCTCAAGAGACCTGATGTTTTCTTTTAGTTTAGGGACCTTGTTCTGGTTTTCTTTTGTGAAAATTTGAAATGTATTAGACAATTTTATCAAAAAAATGAACATAATAGTATAAGTTTCAATTTAATTCCAAAAGTAAGCGTGAAAATTCCAAACCTGTGGTTTGGGGCTGTTCGCAAACAGGTCAAAAAAGACAAAATAGCTATTCGCAATTATTAACTGCGAACAACTATTTGACCTATTTTTGTAGAGCATGACAGCCTCAAACCACAAATTTAAAATTTTCACGCTTACTTTTGGAATTAAGTTGAAACTTATACTATTTTTATTGAGGATATGTGCACTCCGCGGTATACATCAAATATTTGGTGACGGTTACATTATCACACTTTCAGCAGTTTCATTATCTTTGGTGACGGTTTGGTATATTTGGTGACGGTTACATTATCACACTTTCAGCAGTTTCATTATCTTTGGTGACGGTTTGGTGACGGTTTTTTACTAATTCTACGGTTACCATCTTGTATTATATAAATATTGGTTGGAGTTAATGAAAGGACAACACAGATTATTCCCGTATTATAGTTTTCTCATGGTATCAGAGCCACGTTAAACACTAATTTTTTTTTTATTTTTTTCTCTCTCAAGGATTTTTTCAGTAAAATGGTGGACAGTGAAACACCACCACCGCCGCCACCTCAGTTTGATTCCACCTCTTGGATCATTGACACCGGCGCTACACATCATGTTACAGGAGATATTTCTTGGTTGTTCGACACTGAGAGTTTTAATTGTCCTGTTGGATTGCCCAATGGTGACATTGTTAATGCTTCTTTAATTGGCTCTGTTCGCTTGTCGGATAAACTCACTCTCACAGGCGTTTTATTTGTTCCTAATTTGCGTTGCAATTTGCTTTCTATTTCACAGCTTAATGACAATCTTAATTGTACTGTTCAATTTACTCAACACATTTTTGTCATACAGGACCCAACGAAGGAGCTGATTGGGACGGGAACTAGGAGAGACGGATTATACTATTTTAGCAATACGGAATTGGTTCCTCAAGTGGGTGCGATTGAAGCTTCGTCCCTGGATTTATGGCATCGTAGTTTGGGTCATCCTTCCGAGAAAGTAGTAAAGTTGCTTCCTCAACTTTGTAATAATAGAGATGTTTTAGATAAGGGGTGTGAAGTACGTATGCGTGCTAAACACTCTAGAGTTCGTTTTCCTTTGAGTACTAATAGAGCTTCTAGAATTTTTGAAAAAGTGCATTGTGATTTGTGGGGGCCGTATAGACGTGTTTCTTCTTGTAAGGCTCGTTATTTTCTGACAATTGTTGATGATTATTCTAGAGCAGTTTGGATTTATTTACTTCTTGATAAAATGGAGGTCTTTAAAATGTTTATGATGTTTGTTGCAATGGTTGATCGTCAGTTTAATCAAAAAATTAAAATCGTGCAAAGTGATAATGGTAATGAATTTAATTGTTTGTTTGAGTTTTTCAATGCGACTGGAATAATTTTTCAACATTCTTGTGTGGGTACGCCTCAACAAAATGGGAGAGTGGAACGTAAACACAAACATATTTTATCTGTTGCCCGAGCTTTGAGATTTCAGGCCAAATTACCTATTTACTTTTGGGGGGAGTGTGTCCTTGCCGCTGCTCATTTGATTAATCGCACACCAATTCCACTTTTACACAACAAAACACCATTTGAAATCCTTTTTAATAAACCCCCCTCCTTTGATGCCATACGTACTTTTGGATGTTTGTGTTTTGCGCATAATCAGCAAACTCATGGCGATAAATTTGCTAGCCGTAGTAGAAAGTGTGTGTTTGTGGGTTATCCTTACGGTATGAAAGGTTGGAGAGTGTATGATCTTGATTCAAAGGTGTTTTTTGTTTCCCGAGATGTGAAGTTTGTTGAGGATGTGTTCCCTTTTGGATCCCCGGAAGATGTCCATATTGCTCCTAATACTTTTGATGGACCTATTCCTGTTCATGATGATTTTTTGGAGCTTGAGACTTTAGAAACTTTAGATGCGGACAGTCTGCAGCCAGCTATTTCTCCTTTGCAGCAGCCACATTCGCAACAGTCAGCTCCATACGCTACAGATTCCCCGAGCGTAGGTAATGGACTACTGCAGGAGCGCGCGTCTTCCTCTCCTTCAGCTGCTGATCAGCAGCCACAGCAGCCAGACAACACTGCTTCATTGTCCCCTGAGCCTACCACTGACTTCTCTTCTCCGGAGCCTTTGGGTCGTGGTTTTCGGGATAAGTATCCCTCGGTTTTGCTCCGTGATTTTGTTGATTCTTCTGGGAAACCATTTGTTACTCATTCCGTCATTGCTCATAATCCGTCTCTTTCAAACTCTCGGTCTAATCATGCTTCTTCAGGTAATCCTTATCCTCTGGCACATTACATACATTGTCATAAGTATTCTGTGAATTATAGGAAGTTTATTGCAGCCTTTGTGATTGACAAGGAACCAAAATCTTTTAAAGAGGCTATGAAATCCTTGGATTGGCAAAAATCTATGCAGAATGAAATACAGGCTTTGGAGCACAATGGAACTTGGACTTTGGAACATCTACCCGCGGGTAAGCGTGCGCTTGGTAGCCAGTGGGTCTACAAAACCAAGTTCAAGTCTAATGGCGAAGTTGAACGTTTGAAGTCTCGTTTGGTCGTTTGATAAATTATTTTATACATTTCAAATTTTCTTCTTTTGTTGTAGTTTAGTTTTTCTAAGTGAGTTTGGGAGGGAGTCCATCTTAGATGATCTATCTCTCTCATAGTATCTCATATTGGATACCTAACCCTTATGACCTAGATTAGAGTTTATTCAAGATGGTTCATTCTCCTCTTTTTGGTTTGTATATTTAGTTCTTTCATGATAATAAAATTTCTCTTTATTTTCTTTATTAAATTATATAATTTTTCATTTTTACTTCAAAAAAATTTTACATTTATTTTTAACATAAATGGGTGAACTAATAATCTTTTTTTTCTTTTATATAAATATAAAATCTTAGAACTAAATTTAAATAAATTGGAAATTTAGTTAAAATATAAAAGTGCAACTGATATATCGACCGAATTATATAAATATAATTGAACAAAGTGACTTAGAATCATATGCTTGATTCAATTGAAAAATAGTGTGAAACATAAATTTATAAGTTAATTATTAGTGTTACAATTATGTATTATATCCACTACTATCTAACACTCTTACTAAAACAAAATTTGTGGGACTTTTCCTTTCATTTTTGGCCGGTCTTCCCTTGTTAAAGTAGCCTCAAAAAAAGGTAGTCTATAAACCACAAACCCAAATTTCCACTTCCCTTTCCATTCACATCAATTATACTATTTTGCTTAATCTTTAAGCTCACCCCCTTAAATTGGAGGATTTCAATCACTACCCCAAAAATAAATCCTACACAAAACCAAAAGGAATTCCTTAACCCACCGAGAAAAAAGGCCAAGCACCCCCCAAAACAACAATATGGCACTAAAAATGGCCATATGTTGTTTTACCAATTCTCTAGACACTAAAGATGAATTAGTTCATCCTAAGCAAACTCCTTCCCCTACACCTTCACCTCAAAGTGTACCTCATCTAGGCATAACTAACCATTTTAACTCCTCCGAAATCTCGATCAACGAGCTTTCGAGCTCGATCCCGGGCGCAAATCTCCATGTTTTTAGCCATGATGAGCTTAGATTGATCACTAATAACTTTGCATTGAGTAACTTTCTTGGTGAAGGTGGGTTTGGTGCTGTTTATAAAGGCTTCATACATGATGATCTTAGGCCTGGTTTAGACCCTCAAGCTGTTGCTGTTAAGGTCTTGGATTTGGAAGGAACTCAAGGCCATAAGGAGTGGTTGGTAAGTCTCTCAACTTACTACATACTCTTACACTTACTCCGTTCCAAAATAATTACAACATTTGACTTTTCAGCAGTCTCTTATACTAATGAGTCTTAATATCTCTAATTATGTATAATATAAAATAATAAAAATAATATAAACAAAATTCTAACTGAATTTGTTTTAACTTATAGATTAAAAGTTAATCATAATTAAAGGTGATAAATAAATAGTGTAATATTTGAATAGATTTAGTATACAACTATACAATAACGAGATCAGACGATTTGTTTTTTTCTTTAAATGGAAATGAATTAACTAAGTACCCACAATTTATTATGATGTAGGCTGAAGTGATATATCTTGGGCAATTAAGGCATCCTCATTTGGTAAAGCTAATTGGGTACTCTTGTGAAAATGACCAAAGACTTCTTGTGTATGAATACATGGCTAGGGGTAATTTGGACAAGCAGCTTTTTAGCAGTAAGTATATCTCTTTCTTAATACATTATTAATTAACTCTCAAAATCGGGTGGATTTAATAATTGAAAGTCTTTTTATTTATTTTACTATTGTGAGAATGATTTAATTCTCACCCTCCTGACCTCCTCTATGTATCTGTCTTTTCAATTTCAAAAAAAATAAAAAAAAAATAGGACGGTCTATTCCATTGCCATGGTTAACAAGAATCAAGATTGCATTACAAGCAGCAAAAGGGTTAGCTTATCTTCATGAATTGAATAAAAAACCAGTAATTTTCAGAGATTTTAAGGCTGCAAATATTCTCTTGGATGCTGTAAGTCATTCATAAATCTATCATTTTTCTTTAATTATATGATAGTGTTCTTAATTAATCTTAGTTAATCACTGTTTAAGTATATTGTTTGTGTAGGATTATACTGCTAAACTATCAGATTTTGGGTTTGCTAGAGATGGACCAGAGGAAGATAAGACTCATGTGTCGACCAAAAACATAGTGGGCACTAAAGGTTATGCAGCCCCAGAATACATCATGACAGGTACTTTTTTGGCCCTTATCTATGGGCACAATTTTGATCATTTTACCAATCTTTTTATATTTAAAGATTAAAGATAAAGAAAAGCCAATGTTTAATTAATCTTCTGCTAAATTATTGAAAAACAAAGATACGTTAAAGTTTCGTACGTTTGGATAAAATTTTCTATGTTTTCACAATAATTTTTGGCATATTATGTTTTCAAGAAAATAATTCTAACTTAAAGCTTGTATCGTATTTTATTATACTCTTTTACATTGGATTTTGATGTTAAGTTAAAAAACCTGATGGAAAATAACTCACATGTAAATATAGTAGCTTTGTTGTGTACAAGCGTAGTAATGAATTTATCATGGTATCAGAGCATATGGAATTTGATCAATTAGAAAAAAATTGGTCTTCCGTAAGAAAAACAAGTTGCGGTTTTGAAAAGAATGGCGTTCTCGCCGAATCAACTCTTCTCTTGTATGAGTCCTATATACAAGCCTAAATTTATCAAAACCAACTCAACCTAAAACTTGTTAAAGTCTTATGTCATATATTCTATCATATATTATTGATGAAAATGATTTAATTCGAATAATAATACAATTATTTGAATATCGTGAAAATAAACCAGGTCACTTAACAACAATGAGCGATGTTTACAGTTACGGAGTAGTCCTATTAGAGTTACTAACAGGAAGAAGATGCATGGACAAAAAGCGTCCAAAAAAAGAGCAAAGTCTAGTAGGGTGGGCAAGGCCTCTACTAAAAGACCCAAGAAAAATGGAAGGCATAATGGACCCAAGATTAGACGGGCAATACTCAATAGAAGGGTCAAAAATAGCAGCTATGTTGGCTTACCAATGCCTAAGCAAACATCCCAAAACAAGGCCTACAATGAGTGCAGTGATCAAGATATTAGAGCCTCTTTTAGACCTTAATGACATGTCTTTTGGGTGTCCTTTTGTTTATGTTGCACGAAAACAAGGTCAAGTAATAAGCAATAATAAAGAGGAGCAAGTATTGTGTAGTGATGTTAAAAATGAAGATAAAATTAATGAGAAGGAATTTGGAGTGGCATTAAAAGGAGATGTTGAACAAGAAAAGGTTTCAACAAGAGAAAATGATGAGGAAAAGAATAGAAATAGAAATAGACATCAAAAAAGGTCGAGGAGTTCTAGAGCAGTAATGTCTGATTCAGCTCTTTATCAAGCTCAATGAGATGATTTAATTTTAATCTAATTATGTTTGGATTATTATAGAAAATGTGTACAAATTTTTAGTGAGAATAAGCCAAGTCTTGTATGGAAATAGTAAGTGGTTAACTTTAAATGCCTTATAGCGCATGCATGTGAAGGTACTAAGTTTAAAAAACGTTTTAATTTTTATTATATTATTATTATGATAATTTTGGATATACTTTTTTATTTGATTTTTTTTTTCAGTACTTGCTAGTTATTTGTACTTTTATCGGTTTTTTTACTAGATTCGTCACGTACTGTATTTTTTGTGTATACATAACCGATTAATTTTCTACTTCTTTATTCATGTTTAATTACTCTTGGATGTTCATGAATATCTTGTATACAAGTCTACGATGTTTGAAAAGTTTTAAATAGTTTAAATTTATAAAAAGTCTATGTCATAAAATAAAAAAGATTTCTGCAATTTCTTATATGCGAAAGAAATTCTCTATGATGATTAATGACGTTCAATATAATTAAAATATTAGATAGTTTTAGACGAGACAGCCTCATAATGAAACAGTCAATTTGGGCCGGTCCAATTCGCGCGTGTAACAATCTGAGCATTTTTTTTCATTTTCTGAACATTTTTCAATTTTAATCTTAAAGGTATCAATTAAAATGTAGTTATACGCACGAATTGAGCCAACCTAAATTGACAGTCTCATTACGTGAAACATTGTTCATACCTATATTACCCCTTACGTGAAACACGGTTACTACTTCTGAAAAGAAGTTAATAATTTGGGAACGCACTTAGAAGTTAGATCCACCAACTTAAACAATGTTACTTGAAAGTCGGTAGTTAATATAGTAAAACTTAATACGGTTCATAATTGAATGGGAGGTTTAAAATTTACGTGACTCTGTAATCGAATTTGATTTGATTTGATTTCAAAATGTATTTAAAAATATGTAAAATTAATGTAGACACAAGATTCGATTTAGAATCGAATCGAAACATATGACTTGAAATTAACCAAATAACCCCAATAAACAGAGCCTTTAAAATTAATTAAAACAAGCTTAAAGAAGATTCGATATTTAGCCAACGTTGTAACAAACTTGATATTAATTAACCCTACTTTAAAATGAACTTAAAACATGTAAAATTAATGTGGACATAAAATTCAATTTTGAATCGACCTGAAATTTTCAATCTAAAATCAACCCGATGACATAGATGTGAATAAAACAAGTTTAAGGCAAAGAGAGTATCATGAATTCACAAATATCAAGGTAATTAGTCAACCTAATAATAATGGCTTTGTATATGTAGTCTTAAGCCAGTTAAGTTAGTGCGTAAGAGTACGTTGTTTAAATTAGTGGGGATTAATTTTTCAAAGTTTAAGGTAAAGTTGTCTAATCTAAATTAGAAACTTGTGCACCAAAAATCAATTTAGATTTCATAAAGAAGGGTCGTTACTTTGCTTCCTCACCTACCAAGAATAATTCATGTCTACTTTTGCCAACAGTATTAGTTTTTGATTTTTTTTCTTTAGTGTTGACTTTATTTCTTAAAATATAACCTTAATAGGAGTATTTTTTATTTTTTCAATTTTTAAAACATGATAGACCGAAAAAGTGAATGGGTTAGATGAAAAGACGATAAGAATTGAATCTAGAATTTTATATAGAAAAAGTAGTATATGCTTTAATTGATATAAAATTTAATTTATTTTTTATTGAAGAACAATAAAACATAGTGGCCAATTTTTGTAAGAAGGCAAGACTGATCCTAAGCAAGTGTAAGTCTATGTCCAGGGCACCTAAAAAATATTAGTTTTCAACTAGTGCTAAAGTTCGAACTTTTACCTATATAATAGTTTAGTGGCTCATAAATATCTTTCGTTTTAAAATCCCTAAAAACCTAGGGCCAGCCCTATGAGAAGGCATTGTTTCCCATTAACCTCCCTTTCCCCAAGAAAAACCAAAATCTAAAGGTATATTTTTTCCTAAACTAAATATATTTATTATTTTAAGATGAATAGGACAAGATTAATTTTTATTTAATAGTATAACTTAATCAAACTCATTATTATTATTATTATGACTAAAATATTGGGTTATTGAGAAAGTTCATGTTATAGAAGTTGGGTGTAATTAAGATACATGTGTTAATAAAGAGTTAAATAAAAATACATTTGCAATTAATAAAACAGAATTGAACTAATATTTTGGTTTTAATGTCGTTTCTAATAATTTTTGGGTCCTATGCAAAAACTAAAAAAGGGGCCCTTGTATAAGTAAAGTTTCAGTTTTTTTTTTCAATTATGCATCATATAATTTCTCTTTTTCATCACATAGATGTCAAATAAATGTACGAATTTAAAATCATATTATGATAAGCCACAAAATATAATTAAAAAATCGATTTTTAATAATAAGAATTAACTCAATTTGAGCCCCTTTATGAGCTAGACCCTAGGCGATTGCACCTTAAAACTACCCTTAGAAATAGCTCTATTTGATTTAAACATGCGCAATAAAAGTACACACCTACAAAGTACAAACACCTATTAGAAAAATGATTTAGGGGAGAGTTAGACGACTACGGGATTTTAATAGAAATTCATGAATCAATGCCAAAAATAAATTAAATGAAGAATGAAGAGTGTGAGAAAATGGATACTTGATGAAGTGATTTGTGGCAGATCATATATATTTGTTACTGATCACTAGAAATTGATAATTGGTCCACATTCAACACATAAAAAAATAAATGTGTTTTCACAAATGACTGGTAGCTAATAACTGATTAGAGTAATTGATTTTGAATATGCTTTTAAGAGAAACTTGTTTAAAATTAATTTATTCATAATAATATGTTGTTTCAACCTGTTAATTTATCAAATATAAGAATTAGATGGTTTGACCACCCAACCATCTATCTGTGTCAAAATAAGCTGAATTTGTTCAATAACCTCTTTTGACAAACACCCCCAATGTGTTGGTAAATGACTTTGTTTGGCTTTTTAGCCGATTTTTTATTTTTACTTGGTCAAATAGTCAAAAAAAATATTTAGAAAATGACTTTTGAGTCAACGGAAAAAAGGAATTTTAAAACAGCTACTCTTGTAAGAGACCGTTTTTCAAAGAGACGACCTCAAAACAAGAAGTCCACAATCTTATTTCTCTTTAATTTGTATTAATTGAGCTATTTAGTACATATATTTAATGCGTCTCTTAGAGAGACTGTCTCTCATAATAATTTGTGATTTAAAAAAATCAAAAGGCTAATATTCATAACTTTTTAATTGATTTTAGCTTTTTGACCTACTTTTTCTCTAATAAACAACCAACAATTGATAATTAATTTTTACAAACATCTCCATGATATTTCTTTTATGAGTCAATAGTATTAATTGATCTAATCAGTCAATAATTATTTACCAAAACATATCCTTAATCTTTAGGTCTAGGGAGTTTCTAAGATGTGGCCCAAAATCCCATCTTCATATTATTCAAGTCTCTTACTCTCTTTCAAAAAACAAAAAAAAAAAAAAAAATAAAATAAAATAAAATCTTTTACTCTTGTTATTACTTCTTGTTAAATAAAAGCTTTCCTATATCTAAAATGTTTTAGGCTATTACTTCTCTTATCCTTAAAGTTTTGAATTTACATCTTAATAATATTTTACAACACTATATTAGACCAAGTTGGCCCAAATCTCGATCAAGACAAGCTAATATAATAATTAACACAAAATAACACTTCAAAATGGATGAGAGAGGTCTTAGAATTGTACATGAATATGCGTTGTTCTATATTTAACATGGACAAATCCAAAAAATTATTAAAAGACGAACATTTTTTTTTTCAAGTGTGTTGAATCAATTTGATTGTTATTATTCTTTTATAATACAACTAACACGAGATGATAGCTGAGTAGTTATAGGCACAAACGCCACAAATATTATAGGGGCGATTTAGCCCCATTTCAAATGACTGATCGCTTAGAGCCTCCAGAAACATGGAGCCTCATATAAAAATAAATTTTTTATAGTTCATCATTTAAGTGTGGCAAAGTTGGTAATTGGTATTCCTATGGGCTATGGTATTGTTAGTGAGGTTCAAAACCTACACATGTTAATTTTTTGCGAAAATTTTGGTTTTTATTTTACCAATAATGTTTAACAAAGAACCTTTACTAAAAATCAATAAATATATAGGACTCACATACTCTTTGCTCCGCCTAAGGGCCACAGAAGACAAGCTGTGAATGTGATGATCGATCTGATTTACGCGTGACACGAGAGCTCCGCCTAAGGGCCACAGAAGACAAGTTGTGAATGTGATGATCGATCTGATTTACGCGTGACACGAGACGTTAGGACTGAATTTGTACGAGAGGTAAACTTGAGTAATGAAGCAAGATGTCAAAAGTAAATGGTGGTCCGTCAATAAATAATAGACATGACATAATGATCATCAAAACTCAAGTAAAAGGACAAGCATAAACATGTTCCAAGGATAAGCTAAGATTAGAATGAATCAATGTCACCTACATACTCATCATCATAACATGGACCGTTGAGTTGGTGTAATGCATGTTCTTATATATGCTCTTGCTCATTTAAAACGCATACAAGGGAATGACAAGTAATGTAAGAATGGGAGAATGAGGACCCTACTAGCTCCTATATGTATTACTCATGGCTTAGACATATCACTCATACAAATGTTTATCGTGCTATTTTTCATTCATAATGTTGAATATATATATATATATATATATATATATATATATATATATATATATATATATATATATATATATATATATATATATATATATATATATATATATATATATATATATAAAGTTTGAGTAAATTAAAGAGTCCATCAAACTATTTAATTTACAATTGATTTTTTTTGACAATAATAATATACTCCCTTCTATTCACCACAAGTGTCTTATTTGTTTTATGCACTCTATCTAATATACTTATTCAATCTTTAATATCTCTAATTGTGCATAATTAAAAATTATGAAAAGTTGATATAAATAATCCTTGCATTGAACGAATCAAACAAGATCCCACTTGATTATGTTTTAAGTTATAAATTAATAATAAAATACAAATTTAGAGTAAAAAATGAATAGTGTCCAACAAGCAAATAGGACACTTATGATGAATAGGAGAAAATATATTCTATTAGACTATTGCACCCCTGTCGTGGATTCGAGTTGCTTGTAAACACTAAGATTGTTCCGAAAATTATTGAAGAAAACACAGGGAAGTCCTTTATTTAGAATATCAGCAATATGACATCTTGAAGGAACATTATAATCATAAACTTCACCACCTCTAACTTTCTCACGGACAAGGTTAATAATAAGTTCAATATATATGTTTAGTCACTAATGATGAACAAGTACTCACTACAAAAAAAAAATTAAACTACAAATAAAAATTATATTTCCGCAAGTAATTAAAAAATATCGTTGATTTATAATTTTTAGTAATAATCATTGGTTTTTATTTAAATTTCACTTTAAAGTGATTTAGCGACACTTTATTTGGTCTTTAGTGATATATATAATTGTTACTATAACCTATAGTGACATTTATGAGAAATGTCACTAGATTTTACGTCGTAAAAAACTTTAGTATGATTTTTTATTTTGTTGCTAAAGTGTCTAATAAATATTATTAAATTCACAATATATACCATTAAAAATTTAAAATAATAACATTTAAATTGAATTCACTAAATATATTGCACTAAAAATGAATTCACTAAATATATTGCACTAAAAATATGATATGTTGTAGTGACGATATAGGTATATGACACGAATATTATCACAATAAATTGTAATTGCTTTAGTGATAGGGAAAGTAACTCAAGCATCAAGTTGCGGATTCAACAATTTGCCTACACATTAAGAGCCTCATTAAACAAGCCAAAATGGGGGAGAGGGACACTCACTTTTGGCTTTAGTTGTCCTTTAATACACGGGTGTCCCTATTCATAAATAAAATGATAAAATGATAAAATGACAAACAAAGTGTACAATAAGAGTCAACTTAAAAACTTAATTAGAAAAAATAATACTCTAAAATAATTTTATATTGTATATTAAGGGTCGTCTTGAAAATTTTAATAGCTCTGAGCGAAATTAATTTATAGGCCCTTAAGAAATAAATATGTATATGATTATAATTTTTTATAAGCTAGCTTAGTGATGGTTGATTATAATCAGATTATTAGACTATTGACAATTATAAATCTATAGCATAATACATCATATTTAAGCAAATACTCTCTCCTTCCCTACGAGTCTACATCCAAATCATTTTGGGTGAAATTTAGTGGAAAGCGAAATTAGGTTGGAGAATTAGACAAGAGTGGAAGATAGAAATGAGTGGTTAAGATGGAGAGAAAAAATAAGTTTGTAGATGAGATTTAAAGAAGAAAATGAGATCATTACGAAAAAAGAAGAAATGGTACAAAATGAGTGAGACAAACTAAAATGAAAAGAAGTACAAATTAAGCGGAACAAAGAGAGTATAATAATAATAATAAAACCATTTAAAGCCCGTATGGAGCAAGTTTTTAGCCTTTTTGGTTTTCTCAATTGTTTTGTCATATGTTTGATTCATAATAAATAGCAAATTATACTTAAGAAGTTTTAACTTTCTATTACTCGATATCTATTAATTTTATCAACTAAATTAATGGTTAACTGACATCTATTATAGGGTTTAGGGTAAAGCGCTGCTAGTGGGAGAAAGTCGATCACCGCCCACTCTTAATAATCAGTAAAAATGCAACATTATAGAGTTATGGCCTACAAATTATTCTAAGACCACGCATATTAGAGTCATAATAATTGTACATTGGTCTTGCTATCAGTATAATAAAATCATTCAAATACTTTTAGCTCATGGCAATATTATTTCCCCTCTCCTAAAAAATTGTTAGAGCCATTTGGTAATTAGTATTAAATAGTGGGAATGGTAATTAAAAGTTAGTGTAATTTTTATAGAAATATCTCTTGATAAATTTAATGGTGATGTTTATTCTCTTTCGATAATCTCATTTTTTTGACAAAATTCATTCCAATGCATTATCATTTGACCATGTGGTATTAGGTGGTAATGGAAACACAGCAAATACAAAAGCATTTAACGACAAACGGTTGTTGTCACTTATTTTGTCGCAAACGGGGTTTAGCGACAAAATAGGCGACAAAACCTTTTGTCGCTAAAAAAGCATTTTGTCGCTAATTTATTTCCAAGTTATATAAAAAAGAATATTTGTCATTATTATTAAATAGTATAGTAATTTTTACTATTATTATTTAACAATAATAACAAATATTCACTTATTTTTTTTATAAATAATACTCAAAAATTATACATAATCAACAAAAATAATTAAATTAAAATTATATGATTAAATTGATTATTAATCAAAAGTTAGATATATATTACAAAAATAATTGTTTACATTAATGTATATACAATAATCAATGTCTAAATAAAAAAATTAGTAATAACCACTACGACTAGAGCGACTATCACCGCTGCGGAAATCATGCGATCCACCAGATCTACCAAGGCTGGACAAAATTTCGAAAAAAATAACATCAAAATCAACATAAAAAAAATTGGACAGAAAATGAAAAGAAGAAGAAGAACAACAACAACATCATCATGAACTAAATTGAGACAAAAAAATGGACAAAAATCGACATAAAACAAAAGAATTGAATCAAATTCGACATAAAACAAAAACATAAACAATGCATGTTAAAAGTCTACAAGAACAATAAAAAAAATAGTTAAAGAGTAAGATTACCTATGGAAAGGCAAGATTTTTCACCTGAAAAACGCCAAAAAGTCGCCAATTGAGTGGTAAGAATAGAGAGAAGGAGGAGAAAAGTTATTAAGTAGAGAGAAGTTGAAGAAGAAGGAGAATAGGTTTAAAAATGAAATGAGAAAGGGATTGAAGTACGTATTTAAAATCCGAGAAAAAACGTTAGCGACAAAAGCTTTGTCGCCAAGCTTATCGCTAAAATTTGCCCATTTTGAATTTGGGAAATAGTTAAGCGACAAAGTGTTCGACAAAGTTGGCGACAAACACTTTGTCGCTAAACGTTTTTTACTAATAAATTTCACCTTTTCCCGCCCATTTCTCTGAAATTTAAATTTATTAAATTAGAAAATAATTTAGCGACAAATTTGGCTACAAAAAATCTTTGTCACTAAACTTCTCTCCTCAAAAATGGTTTTTGTCTCCAAATTCAATTCTTTTTGTAGTGAAATTTGTGAAAAAAAAAAATTTTTTTATGATCAAATTTTAATTACCTTGGGAGTAGCATGATGCAAATCATAAAAATTTACACTACAAATCATTCTCATTACTACTAATTAGTACCGTTAACCAAACGAACCGTTAGTGATGTTAGTTAATTGATATGAAAATTTTTAACCCCTCAATCTAAAATTCCTACTTTATCTCTAATATAAAATTTTAAAAAGTAAAGCATGTAAGCTTAAACTCTATATTGATTGAATTGAGATATGATCAACTACTTGAAATAGGAAGAGAAGAACATAAGTCCAAGGAAATAGTGAAGTGATCCTCCCTCGTTAGTTTATTTATGTGAATACAAGAAAATAGGGTTGTTCCAGAAAAGAGGAAAAAAAAGGAGATCTGAACCTCAAAACAAATTCAATAATTTACGGCTGACTTAATTTCAACACGCATTAATATGTGTATTATACCATTCTATTTATTTATCTTCAAAAAGTATGATTTTGATTTATGAATATCAATGTCGAACAGGAAGAATTTAGAAAATTGTCCCATTACGACTAAATGTAATGCCAAAACCTTATTCAAAAAACATTGACATGGACAATGTCATATACTCTCCCTATATCACTTTAAAATTGTGAGAGACAGTCTTTTTTAAAGACCATTTCTAATTGTGCCGATCCATTATATATTTTTTTAAAATATTGTAAATAGACATTAAAATTTAAGTAGACATTTAAGATATTAAAAATAAATATTAAGTATACGATAAGTAAGTATTAAGAATAATGTAAGTAGACATTAAAAATACGATAAGTAGACAATAATCTTTAATGAGCTGGGCTTAAGATATGAGAGACGGTCTCTCAAGAGACTAGCTAATTTTAGTATTCTAGTCTATCACTTTGACTTTATGATATTTTTTCATTATGTTTGAATAGAAGAAAATAGCGAGAAAGGAAATAGAAGAATTCAAAGGGATAAAGAATCCCTTCTTTGTATATAAAAAAAGAAGAGGATGAATTTTAAAGGAAAGTGCGAATAAAGTTTTGTTTAGGTTAAAATTTTTTTAAGATGAAAAGATTTGAAGGGAAATTAAAACACACATTAGCCTGACCCCTTTCTTTACATTTCCTTCTCCCCCAAACAAACAATAAAGGTTTACCTTCATTTCTCTTCCCTAACTTTTCCTTCCTTCTCTTTGCCTCTGCTTCCTTTATGTTCTTAAATTTGCATTCATAAGTTCTATTATTTTTTTTAATATAATCTACACAAATTTAATAAACGTACAAATATTTATTATTTGTTTCATAGATATGCCCATGTTGTAATTTCAAGGGGATTGAGGGAGTACTTAATTAATCTATTCTTACTTGCAAAACTAGTGTTTTCTAGAGGTGTTTAAATGAGTTAAAATTTAGTCGGTTTAAAAATAATATGAATCAACTCAAAATAAACTCGAGCATAAAAATAAATACAAATTATTGTTTATGGTGATCTTATTACTACAAAAGACACCTTATATATGAATTTAATAGCCCAATGAATATAAATTATAAAAATATAAATTTCTTATTTTAAAGTCAATAAACTCATAAGCACTCAAGCATAAAAATTAATACAAATTTGTTTATGGTGATCTTATTACTACAATAGACACCTTATATATGAATTTAATAGCCCAATGAATATAAATTATAAAAATATAAATTTCTTATTTTAAAGTCAATGAACTCAAGCATAAAAATTAATACAAATTTGTTTATGGTGATCTTATTACTACAAAAGACACCTTATATATGAATTTAATAGCCAATGAATATAAATTATAAAAATATAAATTTCTTATTTTAAAGTCAATAAACTCAAGCATAAAAATTAATACAAATTTGTTTATGGTGATCTTATTACTACAAAAGACACCTTATATATGAATTTAATAAACCAATGAATATAAATTATAAAAATATAAATTTTTTATTTTAAAGTCAATAAACTCATAAAATGCTAACAGATATACACCTCACACAAAGCCGGATGGATGATCAAAAAAGCCTAGTGAATGCCCACAAAAATTAGGTATGTAAAATAAATCTCTCGTCCATTATACTTTTATTTTTTGTTTTAAGCGTTTGGTTTGAACACGTTCACTTTATTCCATCTTTGTCCTATCTATTATTGACCGATAATATTGGAACACATCTTTATAAAAATTTTGTTTTATAAGACTGAAGAGTACAAAAGGTCAACGTTAGGAAAAAAATAAAAAAAATAAATTCGACATAATAAATTAAGGTAAATCTTACAAAAATATGTCACATTTATCAAACATCATTTAATTTGAGCAAAATCAAAAAGTAAAAAAGTTAAATTCGGTATGATAAGGTGTATAAAGCATATTCAATGTATTCAAATGGGACAAGTGAAATACTTCCTCCAAATAAGTACTAATTTATAGTTGGTATATCAAGTGAGGCGTGAAATGAATAGATGAAATCAAAAGAAAAAATAAATTTGTCAACGATACTTAGGAACCATACTAGAAAAAAAGTATATAAAGAGATAGGACAACACATAATAAAATTAGGTGCAAATTAAATAAAAGAAAGAGAATATTAGGAATAAAAAAAATAAGATAGATACATAATGATATTTTTCTCAAAATAAGAAGTATATTGCATCTAAAGAGAAAAGTACAATGTCACGTAGCATGAATGCATGATAGCATCTCGACGAAATTCCACATCTTTTACTAAAAGATGGGTGGTATGTAATGTACAATAGAAATTGACCATATTTGTTTGTAAAAATAGGATTAGAAAGCGAATGGAAGGGTTTCCAAAGCAAACCACCTTATCCCACCTATTTCCCAAGAAGAACTTGGGCAAAGGGCCAGGGTGAGCCTTCAACAACATTTGTGTTTAGATGAAGGAGAAACAGATATTATTTCAAGTGTCAAGAATCGCCACTACAAAGCAAGCATCAAGAGTAAAAGGGTTGGTCGCTTGGGCCATTGCTAGGGCAAGCAAGGCAAAAGCGAGAAGGATGTGGAGGTTTTCTAGACCGAGCATATAAAAAGGTTCAAGGCTGTAAGCCTAACTTGAAGGAGGCACATGCTCGGGCAATCAATTACTATTGGGACAAATGTTTTAGATCTAAAAGTGATCAAGCACAACTCCGTTTTGGACGCGTCATATGTAGTTAGAACAAGCACAGAGTATCTTCCAATGGTATCATGCTTGGGCTTGTTCGAATAAGTTATAGGGGTGCTCAGACAAACACATGTCTTCAAATGCATGATTTTAGCGTATACATGCAATCTGACCTATGTAGAGATCGAGAAATGATTATGTCGTGACTTGTGACGTTCATATCCATGTGAGATTTTTAACATCACACATTTCTACAAATTCAAAAAATGCCTTTGTATGATTTCATTTAACATGTGCCGTAAAATTTTCAATGGATTTCGAATTCTTGGATATCTCTCCCAAAGTACTGAATTTTCCGCTAACCACTAATAGAGTAATGAACCTCAAGTACACTTGCTTGCATCATCCCCCCCCCCCCCCTCTTTTTCCGGTTATTTTTTCTTACATCTCCAAATGGCACAACAAATCGAAAGATATACTTATCCAACACATCTAACCAACGCAGCTAAAATTAACAATTAATTCATAGCTAAATGCGAACTCACTGATGACAAATAGTAAGTTGATTTGGCCTCGGAAAATCAGCATCTTTCCATTGTAATATCAAAACGATGTCTTTAGCTTTCCGTATCATACCAGTCAAAACTGCTTCCAGGAACTTACACCTGTTCAACGGAGAACCAAAAATTAGCTCCGACTCCAAGGTTTGGTACTTGGGAGAAAATAATGCAGAAAAAACGTTCAGGTGATATGATATATTACCTCGAAACCAAATGATAAACTTAAAAAATATTTAATTTACAGCAAAGAAAAGAAACCTGCAATGTGAAATGACATAAAGGACTGCATAAGGAAATTTGCCAAAGAAAATAGTATCGTCAAAATATGAGTTCAAAAACAAGAATAACTGACCTGTGCAGAAAAAAGCGGAGCTATAACGGTAAACAAAATGACATGGAACAAAACTATAAATATCCTCCTTTGAGAATACTATCTGAAAACAAGGCTTCCATTCTGCTGTTGTCTTAAACTTTCGATGAGGGACTGGTAGAACAATTTAAAAGCTTTGGTGTCATTACTCTGTAAAAGTACATATAATGCACTGATTAGGAGAAACTTGTAGAGAAGACATGGAAACCAGAATAGAAAAGGCACCAACTAGGTTCCAGGCAATAAGAATTAGGAGAAACCTAAGCCATACAATACACTGAACATCAGCTATCAGCAAGAGTTTTCATCACCTGCAATTTCTGTCGATACTGCTCAGCCAACTCTTGGGGGCAGTGAGCAGCAAGATAACCCTTGGATACAAAATTAGCAAGGAAGGTGTCCCCAAATTTCTCATACATGACCTTCTGGGCTGTTATTATTTCCCCGAATAAAGCAAGCTGGTAAATGAATGAGACGGCAAGTATTAGGAATACAAGCTGCACAAAACTCATACGTTTGATCATTTGATTAGAAGCACCAAGTTTTCAAGTTCTATGGATTTACTATGTGACCTGTTTGGTAGCTATCCATAAACGGTGGTAATGGAAACATTTTGTTGTGTAATGTTGGAAGTAAAGTCACATCCCAATGGACATGGTAGGAAACTTCATTTCATTCACGAATTTTCTTTCATATTTTTCATTCCTGCCTGATGCCACTTATTGTTTACTTAAATGGTAAATGGATGCGTGAAAATATAGACATTGAGTGTTTTCTACAAAAACATGTATTCTTTTCAGATACCACATTATTTAACAACTTTCCTGAAAAGCCAATGAATTATATGTACTACTGAAATTCTCTTATATCTTTGTGATAAAACTTCTCTTCCTACATCTGCATCCCTCATTGAGAAGAGAGGAAGGAAAGCATGCACATTACACTATCTGAAACTAACAATAATCTGGTCTCCAGACAAGCCCTTCAAGCTTCACAGAACTTTGTGGCAGCTTTCCCAATGATTATCTAAAGATTTAATAAACTAGATCTGCCCTGAAACATTATGAAAGTTACAGGTTGATGGTCATTTACAACATAAGTATTGTTAATCTTCAGTTAACCTCCCAAAACAAAACACTGTTATTCCTAAATGTACAAAAAGGCTGAAAACCTAAAGCAAAAAATCTTGAAAGATATTTCAGGAGTAGAACAAAATATAATGCTGGAATATACACATCAGAGCTTAAAATTGTGACACTCTTTTATACCAAAGCAAAAGCAAAAATTATTACAAGTATCCCTTGAAAAGACAACCAATGAATTACTTCCTCTAATAATAATAAACAGGCAAGGGCCCAATCAAATTCCCCATCCAATCTGGCCTCAAATACAAAGCAGATGGCTCAAAAGCATAGTCCTATTATTGTCCAGCCTAGTTTGCCAAAAGCAAATTACAAATGAAGTTGAAATGTACTTCCTCGGATGCCATGCATTTTGATAGTTGAAACATATTCTATCTATTGGTAGCTATTGTTGAACTCTCACTAGAGAGGCTTGCTTACCTTATGACTTCAACTGGAAGGGCAGAGGGAAAGCTACTCCAAGTATTTGGAAAATTTCTCAAAAGTTGCAAGCTGCAACATTTCCTAATTGTGTACCTTTGGGTGTAGAACCCCCTCTTTCTCTTAACATTTGAATTGAAATGAAGATCACCTCCTCACTTAACCACATGGCAATTCCAAATTTTCATTTCTTATTTTGTGTCAGAGAAACATAGCAACCATTTGAATACGGAGGAACTGAGGAAGTAGATAAACAGAAAATAAGTTGGGCAAGAGAACGAAAGATAACAAGTGGGACAATAATAACATGTAATATTGAAGTGCAGGTGACCTCAATGCCAACCATGTTGGAATGGACCGGTGAAGACCTGGACCTAGTACATCCACATTTAAGCTAGGCTCAACATACTTGGTTTCACCTAACTCAGCCCAGCGCTCTTCATCTAGATCCCAATACATGCAGAAAACAAATCTACTTTCATTTCAAGAGCATTCAAACTCAACATTCAACAGCATGTTCAATTTATGAGCAAACTCAAATCCCTAATATTGTCCCATTAATATAAAACCACATTCTTAGATTTGTAGCTGACCAAATAATCTCCAATAAAGGTTAATACTAATACTATGTTTGGATATGAGAAAATTAAGGGAAAGAATGGGGAGGGAAATGGGCGGATAACAATTATGTCATTTGGATACCAACAGAGGAAGGGAAGAAAATGCCGGGAAGGGAATTGGAAGGAGAACTCCTTAATATTTTAGACTGCAAGTAACTTTCAACATTGGAAAGATTTGGAAGGAAGACACAACCATCTTCCTTCCTCTTCCCTTTCCTCCCCTCCCCTCCCCTCCCCCTACCTTCCCTTCCCTGCACTTCACTTCCCTTAATTTCCTTTCCTTTCAGGTTATCCAAACACAATGTATATCATGAATCATCAAAGACCAAACAGTCATTATGAAGTCACATCCAATGAGTAGCAGTGTGTAGGCAACTACACTCAACAGAAAATTAGCCTCAACAATTTAAAAAGCTAAATTTAAAAGAAAAATTACCTAGAATAATCCAACCTTTTACTGATTTCCCTATAATAATCTCAACTTTTGATTAATCATCAATAATCCCAAGATTCCCAACTATAAGAACTGTTTGCTAAGAATGTACCGAGGTAACCTCGTACTTATACAAGTCACTAGTGCATAAAAAATAAAAAGAAAAAGTAATACAAAATTAAATTATAAAAAAATCATAAAAATTTAAAAAATTAAAAAAGGAATCGAGTAAGTTTATTTTTGATTTTAACTTTTAATTTTTAATATTTTTGATTTTTAATTTTAATTTCTTTTTTTTTTTGTGTGGCAATTAATCTACACAAATCGCGCACCATTTAGGCAACAATACACTTGGGCAAATGATCCCTAAATTCATATTATTCATGGTTAATCAAAAGTTGGAATTATGGTAGGGAAATCAATAAAAGTTCGGATTATTTTAAGTAAATTTTCCAGATTTGAAATGCCAACAAAGCACCAATATCCAAAAATGACATGCATCTCTTTGACATTCCAAGACAGGTTCTTTGACAGACATTTCTACCACCAAGATTCTTGCAAAAATTCATTTCTACTCTAGCAGGATTCAATCTAAAGGTGGCAAAACAAAACACACAGGGCAGTTGCACTCACAGCAACCATATCAAATTTGAATTTATAGATGCCCAAGAAAGAGTAACCAGCACAAAATTCTAGTAGCACAAGTGAACCATCGGAATATCTAGAAGCCTGAAACAAACCCAAGTATGCTAAAAATGAAGCATGTAGTAATATACTTGAGAAAACTAATTTTACATGACACCAAAAAACACAATGACTGCAGTCTGCATATATAAAAGTAAACAACTAAGGTAATAGAGGATATCAGAATCTGAGATCACCGAACCTCTAACAAAACTTGGTTGAAATTAAAATGATGAATTTGCTACCATGAAGACGAAGACAATGGCAATGGCAATGACGATGACGATGACAACGACAACGGTGACAGAAACAATGACATTACATGTACCCACTAAAATGAATGAGAGCCAACAAGAAATTTATAATGTGTGTGCACATAAATAATGTAGTAAAAATTAAATATAGTAAAGAGCATAGTAACTCACTGAATTTGCATCACGAAACTCAAAAGACTTGTCCAATACGCTGTACAGGCAACAATTCACCGCAAAGGTTTCCATTATAAAAGACTGAAATCCAGGAACCTGCAGAACATCCAATTAGAAAAATCTTCACTTTACTCCTCATTAAATTACAGTAAGAGTTTTAAGACCACAAACCTTCTCTTCTCCATAAGGACCAGCACACCAATCTTTGATTAATCGGACAAAAATCTGTACACATGCCTGATTGGCAAAAGCAGCATTGGATCATTAAAAATTCAGGGCAATCAGTGAGCAAAACAAGATAAACTAAATTGAAGGTGAGAAAGACCACACCTTCCTCACAGTAATATCCTTATTGTGACAAGATGAATACATTAGTAACTGGATTATTGGATCTAAATAAGCTCTGCTTTTCAGAGAGAGGAAAACTGAAGACAGATCATGTGTGGCTATGACATTCAGAAATGTGTACAATATTCGCTGGAGTTCCTGCAATTCACGAACTTCCTAAAACAGAACAAACAGCTTAAGGATTACAAAAAAACATCTTTCAAACCTTAGTAATGTCTTATTAGAAAATACAATGATCAGCACTATATGTTCTTGATAGCTTAAAACCCAAACAACTAGTTATGATAAGATTATCCATATATAAACCCAATTTGTCCACCTCGGGAATGAAGGCAAAGAATCAACTTTAAAAAAAACGTCAAGGTGGAATATAGACATAAATCTATCAAGTAAAGCACGTCTACGTGACCATACCTCAGTATTGCTCCCTGGTCCACAAGGAAATCCATCTTGCGGAAGAATAGAAAATATACGACTCACAATAGCAGGAAATACTTCATCGAGTATTTCATGAACTGAGGTGCTGAATTTGCATATGAGCTGATTTAGTAAAACAAGAACTCCAACCAACTCCTTCGGCTGCCAAAGCAAAAAAAAATAATTTAGACACATATTCAAGTAATATGGGGATGATTCTCATCACAGAAAGATCATTTCTCTTTCCCCTCTTGCCTTTAGAGAATTATCCTTAACCCGGAATCAAAAAATAAACTGACTGATATCAAAAATCATAACCATTTTCATTTACCTCAATTTCTGCAAGCAGCGGCTCCAATGCCTTCGGTAAGTAGGGAAACACGGAAACACCCAATGTTTCAACCATGCGATGAATAAATGATGTGACCTAATAAATTGAAAGATGAGAATGAGATTTTAGCCAACATCAATACAATTAAGTTTTAAGTCCCATACAGTAACATGAGATATACCTTACTCCGCAAGGACTCCACTTTTGGGAAAACAACGAGGATTTGAAGTAAAACATCTAATGTCTGCATCACAAAACAACAAAAAAAGTAACGAAGAGATAACTATACAACACTAAACAAAAAAGGGCTTCAAAGAAATTTCAATGTAATCCATCAGAATGCAATTTACAATAGCAAACGGCCAAAAAACCTAGCATATTCATTGGAAGGAATGAGAATGAGGCTGTTTTAAACAGCTGTTATGTAATGGATATTAGATTTCTGTACCCATAAATGCTATTATGTTACGAGTGAATTAAAATTGAAATCATGTTAAAATATTTGTTTGAAACAATTGGTCTTTTATAGAGAGTAATGTTTATAAAGGTATATTTAAAGTTTATCTAATAAATATGTTCCAAAAATCTTAATTTACGAAGATACATTGGAACTCTTAGAGGTTGACAAGTTACATCACAGAGTGCATGAAGCACTTCACTAACAAATGTGAGATGCAACCTCTACAGTTCTATGACATAGACCGTTAACCCAATGTCGCCTAAAATGGCCTACAATAGGTTAGTTATGATTCGCAGAGGGGCAGTAAAGTGGTAACACACTGATATTGCGGCTAAACCATGATTTTAGGTGACAGACAACCAAAAGGCCAAACTTAAGTAGTACTTTCTCTTATTCACTGAAAATGGGACATTTACTTTTTGGCACCATTCAATTATTACTTTTAAATTGTATTTTATTCTTAATCTATAAATTAAAATATAGTCAAGTAAGATCTTGTTAGATTCATCTCAATGCAAAAATTATTAATATCCACTTTTTATAATATTTTGTTGTGTATAATAAGGGATAGCATTGAATAAGTGCATTGCATAGCGTGAAAAAGTAAATGTCCCATTTTTAGTGAATAGAAGTGAACATATTTGAAAAGGGGAGGCGAAAAGAAAGAGCATAGTTGTTGGAGGGGCCAAACTTTATATCCAATAAGAAAAACAATAATTAAAGAGGGGCATGGGCTACCTTAGCTCCGCTCCTACACAGTTTACAACGATCAGAACCACGTCAGCAATTACTTTTCTATGAGGACAAATATATTTCTTTAAAAGCAGCACATGATATCATATAGAGATCATCCATGCATGAGTCTAAAAAAATGCGTAAACCACGTAACATATCATGCTTTAGTTGAGTGAAGTTTAATGCTCCTATCAATTTATGAAATATAGACAAAACTCAAACTAACCACTTTTGGGAATTTAACTCAGACATTATAAACACATTAAAACAAGTCGCAATCGGAAGTATAAAAAATCAAACCTGCTTAAACATAAGACCTATTGCAGGACGGCTAGCAGTTACAAGGCGTTCACTAAAGCCCTGTATGAATATATAAAAATTAGATCAAATCAACCAATAAAATGCAAGCAAGACGAAATGGAAAGATTAAAATTCATAGACATCGCTTTCAAGTATTTCAATTAGGTACAAAACAAAATACTACTAATGTTGATTCAAAATTCAATGCGAAAAAATTGCCCTTCCATAAACTGACGTAGGGAGCTTAATATAAAACCCGTGAAACAAAAATTTGACTAAACAAAGCACAAATATGGCAATAATTTCTTATTAGTCCTAGATTCCATTCAATTCAATGTATAAGAACATCAGTAACCTTGCTAAGTGCATTGATTGCCATAATGATTTGCTGAATGCTCAATATAATCGCAGGAGAACTTTCAGGGTTTTGTCTCTTCCCATTCACAAGCAACGCCTCAACCTGTGCATGGGTAGTTTGCATATCAAAAATTACATTAACAACAAAAAGGTTAATGTGAACTGAGATTACAAAACCTAACCTGCTGGCATAGAGGTGTGAGTAATGAGGACAGGTAATCATTTTGCTTCTCGACGGGCACATCTTCCATCCCAATCAGAATGCCAATTGCCTACACACAACACGATAAAATCTTCAAATTTCAAGAAACGAAAACTATACTTGGAACAAGTTGTTCGACATTTATAATTAATAACCTCAAAAATGTGGCTTCCATCTTCAGATCCAATCATCTCTTTAGCAGAAAAATCTGTGCTGGTAAATCGAGCAACCACATCTTGCAAGCTCTGATAAAATATGGAGGTATAAAGTTCAGACAACCAAAGAAAACATATATAACGTCCCAAATATGCAACAAGAAAAACGGCTAATCACCTGTAAAATTGTCTCAATAAAAGGAACCAGCTTTGATTTCAGCAACCTCACGACCCTCATAAAGAGATAACTTGCCCTCCGACTCACATTGATATTTGGGTGGTGTATACCTCTTTCGTCGAGAAAAGCAGCCAGGGCCATGTGTATGTACCGGGTGTTCTCCTGAACAAACTTCATGTACCTAGTAATAGTCTCCAGGTAAGTCAGAGCAACCAACCTATTAGAATGGCACGGAAACCTTGTTGATAAAAGCATCAGAAGCAGCTCTCCTAGATGCCCACTCCCTGTTCTCATTGCATCATCACTCAGTGACTCCCCAAGTGCATACAGAAGCGAAAGGGAAGCTTCTACCTCCTCTACATTTCGCTCAGAAGATGAGGAAACTGCACTATACAGAGAATTGCGGATAAACAATTGAGTCACATCAGGTGCCACACGCCCAACATTCCGGAGTAGAACCAATAAATCCTTTCTATATTCAAGCATCCTGTCCTCTTCTTCTATTCCAAATTTATCCAGCACATCAAGGTGATCACGATCACTAGGATCATAACATATTTGTGCCCTAATCACTTCTAGAATCTGACTTACATGAACCAGCTGTTTTTCAGTCAATGGAGAAAGATTCTTCATAGTAGCTACATAACCAGAAAGAAACTGGACGGTACTAAATGTTGTATCTATATCACAATTTCGCATCACATAAAAAACTGATGGCAACACCTCTTCCAAAAGCTCTGACGATACCTGTTTACCTTCCTCAGAATTCAGCCTCTTTGCACATTCCAGGACCTCGGCCGCATAACCAGTAAGCAAATTGGCAATACTCGAGACCAAATCCATATCAGCATCCTCACTTATCAAACTAAATACACGGTTAATCTGCAAACTCTTTAGTAAAGTAAGCTTGGCCTGTGGATCCATCCGCTTCATAACCACAGCCAATACACAACCAGCCGCAGAACTCCTAAGTTGCTCAGATAACCCTTCAACCAACATTAACTCAAACAACAATGGGATAAAAGTAGCATTGGCAATCAAACTAATGTCGATCCAAGATATATATCTCCTCATTGAATCCAAGACACTAGCACAAAGCTCAGAATCCGAACTCTTATATGCAGTAACAATTTCATACCAAGCTCTAACTATTAAAGACACACATTGTTGCCTCATGGCATCCTTGATTCGCCCCGCAACTGCCACATCATCGGCATTGCGTGGATAGTCTAAACTAATCAATTCATCATCTAAAGCAATCAATAATCTACAAAACATATCAATAACCACTGCCCCTTTGTTCAAGTGAGGCAAGAAATCAACAAAAACACCAGACCAAATTAAGGGATATTCAAAATATATCAAGGTAACCAACACTTGGGCAAGCTTATTCTTTATAAAAGCAGGGCTATCTAAAACCCTAACTACAGCATTTTTATCGTCAACTACCTCATAACACATCATTGTAAACACCGATTTTCGGATAAATTCCTTTTCCTCAGGGCTCATGGAAGTGGAATAACGAGCATGAACAGCATCGTGCAAAGATTGCAAGCACCAGAATTGAACTTGCACTAATTTACTGGTAAACAAACGCTCAATACATAAACTACAAATCGTCGAACTCTCTTTAATCCGTTGACAATATTCAATTGCTTGAGACTTTAAACCTGAATTAATAGTCCCAGATTCATCAAAACTAATCAGAATCGCTTTCTCTAAGTCATCCATTTCTCGATTTATCAATAAGTTCATCACAAGAAACCCTAAAAAATTAAAATCTCAATCTTAAACCCTTTCTAAACCCTATTTGCTCAAAAATCCAAGTTTTTTATCATCAAATTCAACTAGAACTAGATAAATTTAAACAATTAAAGTAGATTTGGATGATAATGAAATCGTTGCAATGAAAAAGAGGTGAAATTGAACAGGTGAGTAAGAGAGAGAGAGAGAGAGAGAGAGAGAAAAAAAAAACGATCAGCTGAAAACTCACCTTTCAATGGTTCAATCAAATTAGGGTTTTTTTCAAAGAATAAATATTGATTAGGGTTTGTAAATAAGAAAGAAAAATATTAGGTTAAGGATTATTTTGAGAACAAAAATTGAGTTCTTCGATTGAGTTTTGGATTCAGAAGAGTGCGGAGGTTTTGTTGTTGGGAAAAATAGCAGTTTAAACTTAAATATAAATAGCAACACAACTGCACAAGCTAGAGGTTTTTTAAAGTATGGATGCATTTTTAAGTTTCGAAAATAGCCTAATTACAATTTGTTGTGTATTTCAGTGAATTATTTTTTATACGGACTGTGCTGTTTTTAGTTAACCAATAGGAATCGTCTCATCTGGGTTTCTCACATCTTATGCGGCAACACGTTGTATTATACTCATTTTGCTCCATATTTTTATACATTGATATTATTTTTTTTATTTTTTTTTTTTTAGTAAATACATTGATATCAATTGAAAGTGCAAATATAACTCGATATACAAATTATTAAAAGAACATAATGAATTGCGTAAAATACTAAATATAGCAAATATAATAAAACGAATAAAGTATATAATGAAATAGATAAAGTATAAAACTAAATATATCAAATATAATAAAACGGAGTATAAAATAATTCTTTATTTCTTATGGGTTACATTTCTTGGGTTCATAGTTATTGGGAAGTCTTATTTATATGTTGCTTGTTTTCATCATTTGGACATAGAAATTCATTCTTATTCCTTTTCCTTATTCACATTTTTTTAGAAAATATTTTTTAAAAAATTATCTAATGTATATCACTTTTGCAAAAAACTATTTAGTCTATTCTTTTGCAAAAACACTACCTTATATGACATATTACTTTAAACACTACCATTTAACTAAATTTAAGAGTTCGTGGCTTCTGGGTGATCTTAGTCTTAAGAAACTTGGCCTTATACCATAATTACTAATCCTATCCATCACGAAAGAACAAAGAAGATGGCCATATATCACTTTGTTCGTTATCAAGTGCTATCCATTATAATTCTCTAACAATATTTTGTCTAAGCAACAATTAGTTGATGTCTTTACAAAAGAACTAATTGTTTCTTAACATAACATCTTAATTCATAAGCTTGGACTTAGTGACTTCTCCTCACAACTTAAAGGAGTGATAAAAGAACTAATGTACTTCGTTTCATTAATTTTAATGCATACCTTTGCTCCTTTTATTTTAGGAAAAATTACCCTGAATAATACAAACTTTCACTGATTTTCCTACAATAATACGAACTTTTAATTAACCATGAATAATACGAACTTTAATAAATATTTCCCGCTAACATACCTGACCGGTTCTTTACCTGGAGAAACGGTAAATTCCCATTTCTTCATTATGCTAGCGGGAAATATGTATCAAAGTTAGTATTTTATTCATAGTTAATTAAAAGTTCGTATTATTGTAGGAAAATCAGTGAAAGTTCGTATTATTCAGGGTAATTTTTCTTACTTAGTATTTTAAGGAATGAGTAAGTTTACCGGTAACAGGTAAAATGGTATGCCAGCGGGAAATATGTATCAAAGTTCGTATTATTCATGGTTAATTGAAAGTTCGTATTATTGTAGGAAAATCAGTGAAAGTTCGTATTATTCAGGGTAATTTTTCCTTTATTTTATAGTACATAGTATACCTATTTTATTATTGTTTTCAGCCTAAAATGAGACAGCTACCTTATGTCTTTTATTCTCATTTTCAATGTAATGACTAGCTTTTCTTTTTGCTTTTATAGATGTGCCATTGCTTTGTAAAAATATAAATGAATGAAACAAAATGTTCTTTCCTCTTCTTTTACATTGTTTTTGCTCTTCTACTATTTTGAGTATTTTATGTATGTCTCCTCTTTTTATTCTTTTAGTTTTTTTCAAATATTGATTCTTGCTTTTAGCCCAATTATATTTTAATGGGTTTTGTTGTGCGACAGCGGAAGCAAAGATCGAAAACAATAATAAAACAATAAAGATTCAAACAAACAATAGAGAAAATCACACCGAGAAATTAACGTGCTTCACTATCAACGTGATAGCTACATCCACCGGCACCGAGAATAAACTTTTCACTATAAACCGGGAGATTACAAGATGAACACGAGAAACCACAACAATGGCTCTCCAAACTTTTTCTCTCTTAGTTTTCCTCACTTTGTGTTTTGCATTGCATCCTGTTCTAATTCTAATTACATGGGGCCTTTATATAGTATACCTCATAATAAAAAGAAATTAGGGTTAAGAAAATACAAAAAACCGTCAAATACTAAGAGTAAGCGGCCAAAAACGTGCCAAGAAACCGCCATTACGCGAGCCTTGTAAAACTACGCGAGCCGCGACACTGAGACAGAACCTACTCTGCGCCCCGCGAATTGGGACAGCAGGTACTCTGCGCCCCGCGGAGTTCACTTTGTTCGAGTCGCCACATTTCAGCAGGTTTGAAATTCGTGTTAGCAACGTGTAGAAGTTGTCGATTAGTTGGGCCTATACCCATAACTTTGATCCAGATTAGCAAGTCTATATAGAGTATACACTGTACTAGTAGTACGCGTTTGGACGTTTGGTTCGAGTAGTTTTGCTTGTAGTATTATTAGGTACTCTTACAACCCATTCTCAAAAACTTGGGAGAATGGTATAATTGGACGGACCTAAAAGCTAAAAATTTAAAAATAAAAAGTACTTTAAAAAATTAAAAATTTTAAAGATATAAATTTTAACACTAAAGTAATTAATTTCAACTTAAAATAAATTGTACATAGATTAATTAAAAAAACCTTAATAAAGTAATTAATTTTGACATTAACGTGATCTATTCAGACCTTAAAGTGATCACATATATATAAAGTGATCAATTTAATGAGAAATTAAACATATAAAAGAAATCAATTTTGATATTAAAAGTATTAATTATGACTATCAATTACTGTGCGTATTGTAAAATTATAATTGGGTTGATTGAACTATTGGTGTCAATATAAGACGATCGCTCCCAATACAGTAGTCAGTATTAAATAGTGAAAATGGTAATGAAAAGCTTATCGGTAGTAATACTCCTCTATCTTAAAGAATTAATCACTTTTTTCTTTTAATACATGAAGTTGCTTCTTTTTATTTTTTTTTTGTGATCCACATACTTTCTTTATTTTTTCCCACAATAGAGTATTAAATTATTTTTTCATCTAATTCACACATTTTTCACGTTCTCATAAAATTTACTTTTATACCACTTTTACGCATTTATTTTAATTTTCTTCTCATTTGTACTTGAAGTTATCTTGTAAACGAATACTCTTTCTATTCTTTTCATTTTGCACAACTTTCTATTTTAATTTGTCTCTTTAATTAATCATATCTATCATTTAATTGTTTTTATATCATTCACAAATCTAATTTTTTAACTAAATTTTACCAATTTTATAATTAATGCAAAATAAGAAAAACAAGCTAGTAATAAACTAAGAAGGTGTTCTCTCCAACTTATTTTTTTGACTTATTACTTATTCTTATTAGAATCAGATCAGATCAGATCAGACCAGATCAGATCAGATCAGATCATAACTATTCAGATCAGATCAGAAAGTTTCAGATCAGACCAGACCAGATCAGACCAGACCAGACCAGACCAGACCAGATCAGACCAGATCAGATCAGATCAAACCATACCATTATTATTATTATTATTATTATTATTATTATTATTATTATTATTATTATTATTATTGTTATTATTATTATTATTATTATTATTATTATTATTATTATTATTATTATTATTAGTATTATTATTATTATTATTATTATTATTATTATTATTATTATTATTATTATTATTATATTATTATTATTATTATTATTATTATTATTATATTATTATTATTATTATTATTATTATTATTATTATTATTATATTATTATTATTATTATTATTATTATTATTATCATTATTATTATTATTATTATTATTATTATTATTATTAATCATTATAACTATGTAGTATGTAATATTAATAATAAGACATAATAATAATAATAAATAATAATAATAATAATAATAATAATTATTATTATTATTATTATTATTATAACTATTCAGATCAGATCAGAAAGTTTTAGATCAGACCAGACCAGACCAGATCAGACCAGACCAGATCAGATCAGATCAGATCAGATCAGACTGAATCAGACCAGATCAGACCAAATCAGATCAGATCAGATCAGACCTTAGTAAATTCAGATCAGATCCAATCAGATCAGACGAAGATAACATGTCCTAACGCGTTGCAGATTGGCTCATACGATTAAGGCTTAAGCCAAATATCATGATTATAGAGCATGAGTGATGTTGCAAAAAGTTGAGGCATGAACTCCAAAATCAGATTCCAGTGAATATCTCCCATCTCGATGCTTGAATTTCAAGTTACTATATTTGTCCATTTTCACAGTCCTTTCTTTTCTTAATGAAATTTCAATAATAAATTTTCACAAGAAAAATAATTTTTTTAATATTATATATATCATTTTATATATAATAAATTTAATGAAAGAAAACTTGAGATTATAAACATTAAAAATATACTAAATAAAAGTTAGTAAAAAAAATGTGGGTACCACAACTAATAAAAAAATATTTTTATATGATTAGTGAGAAACATGTGAGGTCATAAGGAATATAAAAATGTTCAAATGAAATTAGTGGGAGATGTATAGGGACAATAAACATTATTAAAATATTAAATGAAGAGGAACAAGGTTATTTTTATTCAGAATATATAATATAAAATATTAAGATTTTTTTCATGAGAACAACAAATAAAACACCCTAAAATGACAAATGAAAACTTTTTAACGAACAAGTATATTGGAAGGCCCTTTGTCTTTGAGGTCTTTTAGACCATATTCTTCTTATCTTTTCTTTAAAGAGGATATAACGTACACATGAAAGGTTTTAAGCATGTTCAACGTATATTCGACCGCATAGAATTCAAAAGATTAAAACTTTACTATTTACTTATGTAGTATATGTTAAATGTACAAAATTGTTAAAATAAATATTATAGCTTTTAAAATTACACACGTACTTTAAAAAATTTGTCAATTTTACTATGTATCTCACACGTATGAGGATCTATTATTTGTCAACTATCCCTCAAATCATAGCTATATGCAAAAATTTATTGGGTACTAGATGGATGATCAATGGTACTCTGCCTACATTAAACAGGTTTAACTTTCACTAGTTTATAATCTCACTCATTGTATTGATTTGCTTTAAATTTTTGTATTTGTTTTTCTCTTTACAAATTATGTTCAAAGATTATAAATAGTTACTTTAAGATTGTAATTGTATATTCCGTAACATCTTTTCATTTGAAAATTTAAACTTGTGTTATCATGATATACACATTTGGTTACTCTTCACTTAAGACTCTTTATAAGACCAAAATTAAACAAACCTAGACCAATAAGAAAAATTCTAACAAATTATATACTTCCTTTACAAAAATTTAATGAATAAAATTTTACAGCTCGTCATATATTCCTTAAAAATATGAGATTTTCTACGTAAATAATCGTGATTTCAAATTTGGTAAATCACACATAAGTGTAAGACATATATATAGATCCATGCTTTTAATGGTTTTGTTTCTTTTTTTATTCTGATTATTTTATTTATTTTTTTGTCTTTTATAATAATTTACAAATCACAATGATTAAAGAACAAAATTTTACAACTCATCATATTTTCCGTAAAAATCATCGTATTTTTTATTGTTGCAATTTCATAGTAACAGAGAGAGTAGAATAAAATGGAGTATGATGATTTGAATGGGTCAATTGAAATTGAGTGAGCTTTGATTATTCATCATTGAAGTTTGACTTTAATTGAGTTTGACCCATGTTTCTATATTATCAATCTCAAGTAAACAATTTGCAATTGAAATATACTTCTATTTTTGGATGACTTAGCTCAAATTATTCAATTTAATTTCACCCCTAATCTTCCAAAATTGTCCTTTAATCTTGCGAAAGGAGAGGGCATTACGAATGGGACTAGTTTAAAAATTACTCCAACAATATTTATTATTTGTTTCTCCTATTTTTATATTTACTTATTTTACGTTGAATTGCTATATATTTAATTATTACCTGATCTTTCATAGTAAATAACAAATCCACGGATGGAGTCCTAATAAGATAATACTCCTATTGCATTATATTGCCAATGGATTTTATTTTTGTTTACTGTAAGTAGTAATAAAAATAATTTTTATTTACAAAAGCAACATACTGTCCATCGAGTTTTTAGTGTTTTAATTAAAATAATGAGACCATCTCTATTAGACCAATATATATATATATGTATATTGTTTTAATTTAAATGATTACTTATAATTTTAAAGTGATCAATTTGAAAAATGAACTAATTATATGGGTCTATTTCATTGGTGAGTCGATCTCATACAAGAGAAATTATAAAAATTATACTTAAAAAAATCTAATCCTCGATATAGTAATATAATTTATAGAAATCCTAGAGTAATGAAATACTCCCTTCTATTCACTATTATTGTCTCATTTAATTTTTAAAATTATTCATTGATCACTCTTAATTTGCGTTGTTTTATAAGTAATTAAAAACATACATAGTTAAATGAAATTTTATTTTATTCGTGTCAATGTAAATTTTATTAACATTAATATTTTATGATTTTTAATTAAACAAAATTTAAGGTATATATAATAATTAATTATGTGTATTGATAATAGCGAATAAAATAGAGTGTGATACTTATTATTAGAGAAAAGTAAGCAATGGTGATACATCCAAAAAAAAGCGAAAGGAATGGTCAAATAGTTAGTTGTGAGAAACTTAACCTCTCTAAAAACACATCAAATTATCAAATTGGATTGTTGTGACAATAGTTTTGGCATCTTGATGAATTGGTGTAGCTAGGTTACATTCTCGTTTAAAACTCACCCATCACTTGATCTTGAACATAGTCATGAGTTTTTGGGATGTTGAAAACGTGTGGAGTAATACTTTTTTGTCACTTTTATATTATTTCTATAATTTATTTTGGTTAATTATTTTATTTAGGGAAATTCTATATGGTAGCATTTAGTTTTCATAAAACGCCAGTGATAGCACTTTTGCAAGATTTTTTCACGTGGTAGTATCCAGTTTATGCACTATTTAACTGTCGTATCATTCTCCATTAATAGCTTGTTAATTTTTGTTTAATTCATCATTTTGTAAGATTTTTCCACATGGTAGCATTCAATTTTTGCTCTTAGATGTTTAATTCACTTTTTTACGTTTAATTCAACGATTAATTTATCAACGCTTTTAATTGTTGTAACAATTTTATTTTCATTCAAATTATTAGCATTATAAAGTTCAAAAGGTGCATTACAAACACTAATAAATAATTCACAAAAGCGCATTTTATAAGTTCAAAAGGTGCATTCCAAGCACTAATACATATCTACTTAATAATTACAACATTTAAGGGTGTTGATGAATTAATCGGTGAATTAAACGTTAAAATAGTGAATTAAACATTTAAGAGTAAAAATTATATGCTACCACGTGGAAAAATCTTACAAAATGATGAATTAAACAGAAATCAACAAAAATTTAATGGAAAATGCTACGGTAGTTAGATAGTGCATAAATAGGATGCTACCATGTGGAAACATCTTACAAAAGTGATATCACTGGCGTTTCATGAAAATTGAATGCTACCATGTGAAATTTCCCTTTTATTTATATTTGTCGTGAGTTAAATTAAAAATTAGTGATGCAAATTCTATATGAAACCTGTTGATTATAGAATGTTTTCATGATTTATGAAGAAAAGTGTGCCATTTTTATTAAGCAATACTTAGACACATACTTTATCATCAAAAAAAGGTGTAAACTATTTAGTTGATAAATATTGTAAGTTATTTAAATGCTGAGTATCTTGGAGCAATTACAATATTTTTGCATTAGGTTTTAGTGTGTAAAGCTTTTGCTGACTGAAGCATTGTTTAAAATTTTTTTGGCTTTAACTTCTAACTTTCACAGTTGTTAGATTCATAATAATATTAGATTTAATTTTTCTTATTTTTTAGGAGTATAATGTAAAATATGAAATAGAAAATTAGGAAAATAGTAAGAATTAATTTTAAGGAGTATATTTATTGGAAGGAGAGTGAGCCAAGTGGGAAAGGCGTGTTGGGAGTTGGTATCTTTGGTGGTCCAAGTGTCCAAGTCATTACAAGAACGAGGCTTCCTCATTGCTTGCACGCATTTCATCTTAAGAAGTTGGCAGCCTCCGCCTTTCTTTCACATTTCAACTTCCATCATTCACTCCTTACGCTTAGCTTAAGCTACATTTGATCTTCGGTCTTAAATAATGGTAATAAAAATAAATTTTATAGTTAATTTTTATAAAATTGTAAAATGTATCATGTTTCAGGCTGTTTTTTTAGCCCATTTTAGTTAGCCGACTGTTTAGAACCTAAAAAATAAGAGGTATCAAATATTAAATGGTACTATTTAAGCTCTGTTCTAATCAACACTTTAAAAATGATTTGTAATTTTAAATATATAGTAATTTTAGTATATAATCTTACAATATATTTTGTCTGAAATTATCTTTCTAGAAGTGGAAAAATTTTATCTTTTGATATGAATATGAAGGGCCTATTTTAAAAGATACCTTAAAAATATTGCGAGGCCTTCAAAATTTTTGCTCTGTCTTTGATTATGTTATTTTAATTTAAATGGTAATAAAATTATAATCTTTAAAACATATTTTTTGAATTTTTAATATTATAATATAAGTGAATAAAAATAATTAGAGTTTGATGACAAACATAATGTTAACCTTGTCATTCTATTTCTATAACTAAATTACAATTAAAATTTAATTTATTTTTATATTTAATACTACAACTAAATGAATCGATAACTGGGGTCGGCCACGGCCCACCTTTTTATGAATTTCGGGCCCTCAAGACTATTACAGCCTGATTTCATTACAATATAATTTACTTTAATAGATATATTTAGTGACATTTAACTTAAATGTTACTATTTTAAGTTTCTAATGGTTTATATAGTGAACTCAGTGATATTTATTAGACCCTAGCATAATAAAAAATCATATTCCCTCCTACTCAATTCATTAGGTTCATTTAGCTTTTCACACTTGTTGATGAAACATTTTAATCCTATATATTTCTAATTGTTCTTAATTAAAAATTCTAAAAAGTTGATATTAATAATCTTTGTATTGAGACGAATCAAACAAGATCCAACATGATTATGTTATAACTTATAGATTAAGAATAAAATACAAATTAAGAGTGATTAGTGAATAGTGACAAAAAATAAATGGGATTCATGAGTAGAATAAGAGGGAGTATTAAATTTTTCGCGATATAAAATCTAGTGATATTTTTCATAAATGTCGCTATAGAATATAGTATTAAATTTTTCGCGATATAAGATCTAGTGATATTTCTTATAAATATCGCTATAGACTATAGTAACAACTAATAATTACAAATTTCACAAAAGACCAAATAAAGTATCACTGAATCACTTCATAGTGAAATTTAAAATAAAAACTAATAATTATTGCACTAAAAATATAAATCAATAATATTTTTTTGGAAAAATTACCTAAAATAATCCAATATTTTCATATTTTCCTACAATAATCCCACTTATTTATTAACCATGAATAATCAAAACTTTAGGGGTATTTGCCTAGAATAACCTTGGGTAATTCGATGACTTGCTATAGTAGGTAATGCAGCAAAATAGTAAACTTAAAATTAATTGAAAATTTGAGAAAAAATTTGAACATTTACATAAAAAAATAATAAAAATATCATAATATTTTTTAAAATATTTTTGAATATTTTTGTAACATCCCTGAATTTCCGACCCCTAAACGAAACCAAAACCATAAAAAACGGAAGGAAATTCGGGTGTTACATAAAAGAAAAGGAAAAGAATTTGGTTAAATGTTAAATATTAACTTTAAAAAGGTGTGTGCAAATTTCGACAATATTTCTTCTAAAAATCGAACATGTGGTAGAGCAATTAGCAATATAAAAACATTAAACTAATCTAAGGCATCATTCCCTTTAAAATCTCACACCACGGCGGAATGATTCATCGCCGGCTTCTCAAATCAACATGCCAAACATGGATCGTGGTTCCAGTGTCGACATTTGCGTTAAAAAAAGAAGAATTAATTCCTTAAAACCATACAGAGTTATAAACTACGCAGCGGAAATACAAATATACAAGGGAGGACACAAGGCCTCATAACAAAACATATACAACTAAAGCTTACAAAAGATAACAAGAGCTACAAAATCGAAAGATAATGGTATGACACAGGTTATGCTTCACCCTCATCACTCTCCCCCAATGCAATGCAATGCAAAAGAAGCTCCAATACCTGCTATGCCTGTCTATGATCCTCCTGCAGCTCAACATTAGACTAAAGGCCAATGTGTCATAGCAAGACAATCATAGAAAGTCATCAACAATCAAATATAAACACAAACACGTACACGTCAGTAACTAGCATCAAATATAATAAGGCCAACAAGTAGATAACATTATATTATAAAACAATATAAGATGATTTCATAAGACGCAAACATAGATAGTAACCGTTTATCGGCCACTTATACTTCTTAATTTCATTATGTGCTTTCCAACCCGAACCATGTGTTCTTGGGTAGAAGGCAGGCCTTCACGCTCCTCTTTTCAAACATAAACTCTTGCGAAACACATATAGTATCAACTCGACCAAGGAATTAACAGAATACCTAACACATGACCTTATAGAGCTTGTCTATCTTAAGGTAAGTGTGATCATAGTCTGTAATACCCTTGAGGTAACTTAACTTAGGCACACTTCTCACTAGCATAAATTATTCTATTAATAAGTAGATATTCTATCAATGTGTAAACGTTCTATCAATGTGTAAGCTTTCTATCAAAGAATGAACCATCTATCATTAAATAACTTTCAATCAATGAATAAGCTTTCTATCACTGAATAACTTTATATCAGTGGATCTTTGCTCTACTTCCTGGCATAGCGGCACGGCCAAGGACGTTATCGGCCATCCGACGCCCATGGCAAAGTATGAGCTCATGCCCCCTCCAGCTGACCCTCTCGGGTCCTACCTTCGGGAAAACTAACACACTGGGGTACTAAACCAGTGAAGAGGCCACCATATTGGGGTTTGCAAGGCCCGCATGGTAACACCTCGGTCAAGGGGCAGTATCGGCCACCCGGCACCCAATGACCCAAGTATGCTCATACCCCCCTTACGGTGGTCCCGTCGAACCTCACCTAGGGGACTACTAAATCAACCGGACATAATCCAATTGAGTCACGCCAGCTAATTATAATCTAATACTTTATCAGATGGGAATAACTTTCACTTTCAACTATTAATGAGCGCCCTGGGATAGCAGCACGCCAAAACCCACTGAGCCACTCAACAAAATATGGAATTCACCTATAAAGGAGTCATTCTAACTCCAAGTAAAGCATAATCCAATTCTTAAATAGATAAAGGGGTGGTTCCCGCCTTCTATTAACACTCTCATTCTCTAAACTATTCTAAGCGCAAGGATTTCATAGTCGATAGCTCTTCATGTAAAGTGTACTCACTAGTACCTCAAAGTTTCGATACAGTGCATACTATCACAATAAACAATATTGTCTTAAAGCAAATTGCATATAAGTGTTAGTTACTACGTGTACGTACGTGTAAGCGTCACTGCACAATCAAAAGTCACAAAATCACCCCAATTAAGGCTCTACTTTCCTCTTACGAAATGGGCACCTATATAAGTTATGAGTAGAACTAATAAGTTCCCTTAACTACTTTGACATACCAAACTAAATACCAAAGTCACCGCTATCACCAACTCAACATGAGTTTCCGATGACTCTAGCACGCACACAACTCATTCAATACAAGTCATCATTAACTCAACACAACATAAGTCTTTCCATCAATTTAAAGTAGAAGTATGTATGAATCGTTTCTTTACATTAACTAATTTTGAGCATATCGGCTCGCGTTACCCAAAAATAACTAATCACAACTAAATCTTACAATTTTAATATAACATTAATATAACGATAAGGAAAATCTTAGAGTTTTTGTGTTGGGATATCATTTGTTACATTCTCCAAAGCTATTAAGAAATATAGTCAAAACAACACGACAAATTACTTTAGCAACCATTGACGATAAGTTGACATTATGCTCTTGGCTTACTAATATCATGTATATATAACTTCATTAACAACCTAATAAGGGTATTTGTAATTCACAGCAATCAAACCACAACAATTAGTAACTATTATTCCCAATTTAATCAATCAAAATCACTTTCATAGTCAACTAACATCATCACCGTTACTAATTATTCACAACAATAACCAATCGACCAAATCTTAAAACAACTTTTAAAGTTATTTAAGCAATCATCACCAAAATATAGTATAAAACACACATCATTAGTAATTTCATCTCTAAATTCAAGCCCTAATCGTTTTGTGTTCAAAGATAACATATTTAATTACTACCCATACTAAGATTCAAAGAAACTAATACAAAATCAACACCTAACCCATAATTTCAAATCACACTTCAAACCCTAAGTCATAAACATGTTTAATTCATCAATCAAATTCTTACCCACAAAAAGATTTAATGAACTTAACACAAAATCAACATCAAACTCAATACACTTAATAAAACTCCAAATAAAACTAGAAAATTAATTAGAGAAAAGAGAAGAGATGGCTCACAAAGGTGAAACTAGGAGATGGATAAGGAGGTAGGTGGTTTTTGTGGTGGTGATGACTCACTATGCGAATTGGGGAGAAGGAGGCACACGGATTGTCCCCTGCTGGCGGTACAGTAGCCGAGCTGCTGGTGGTGGGGAAATCTACAGCTTGTTGCTGCCGTAAGGGAGAGACACGCAGCCTACCTGTTGCTGGCTGCCGTGAGGGAGGAGAGAAGCAGCCTTCCTACTACCAGCTTCCATGAGTGATACTGGTGGTGCTGTTTGGAGGCTTCAGACGAGAGGTTTTGAGAGAGTATGGTGTCACAGGGAGAAGAGGAAGAGGGAGAGGGAAGAAGGAGGGAGTGACGGTTTGTTTTGGGGCATCAAGGGTTTCATGCCCTTTTATCATTGTTATTATTATTATTATTATGTTTATTTATTTATTTATTTATTTATTTAATCTAGATTCATTTTCTTGCGAAGCTCAACTATGAGACTTACCTTTGTTTACTCACACGTATAAATAAAATAATAATTTTGATTCGAACCTCTTTATTTTAAAGGTTGCTATCGTATTTTTAATATAATTATATGTTAATATTTAAATTTGTATATAATAGGGATTTATTAAAACTACTTCTAAACTGATTTAATATAATTATAAAATCCCTAAAAGTCATTAAAATATTAATTAATAACGTCAGAAAATCTCGGGGTGTTATAATTTTTTTGGACATTTTATTTTAATTTATCTTTATTTTTTAAAAAATAAAACTTGTTATAGCAAGTAATCTGGTTACCGGGTTTACTCTAGGAAAATACCCTTTAAAGTTGAGATTATTCATGGTTAATTAATAGGTGGGATTATTGTAGAAAAATCATAAATATGTTAAATTATTCTAGGTAATTTTTCCTATTTTTCTAGTGTCATTAAGTCCTATATCGCGAAAAGTTATATTTGTTGTAGTGATTTAAATTCACTGCTGTAGAAGTACAATAAGTTGAATTTTAACGCTTATAATGTATGCTTTCTTTGTTCTTTTAGATTTAAATCAAAGAGAAATAAATGATTTTTAAGAAAAATGTAGATAATAGTAATAAATAAAGAGAGAAAATGAATTATGTAGATGAAATTAAAAGAAATTAAGTTTAAATGTATAAATGTAATTAAAAAAAAGAGATAGACAATTATCCAAAAATAAAAATAATGTTAATTAAATGAAATATATCAAAATGGTGAATACTGACAATTCAACGGTATCATTTACGCCCAACTTAAGTTAATTAGTTGCCAAGTTATCATATCCGCCATTACCTCTTGATTTGTGTAGCATTTGCGAATTTACTTTTGTATGAGTAACTTCTATTTTTATAATTTTCACGAAGTTAATTAAATAGATATCTTCGGTAATTCAGATGGAAGGATAAGTGATACAGTACATAAATAGTATTTATAAGGGCGACGACACTTGGCCTCGCATTTTAATCGTTAAATGAAAAATAGGCCTGATAACGACCTATTGGGCCGATGTCACAAATGTGGATGATAAATGAAAATTTAACATCTAAACCTCACCAAAAACACAAAAATGGACGACTACACGTAGCCATTGCCTTATGCTTCAGAACATAGCGACCATAAATGGGCGTCGCTTGCCCGTCGCTATCCAACTTTGCCCATCGATAAAAGAATAGACTTACAAATGAAATGATAGAAAATCGAAATAAATGAAGAATAAGAATTCATATGAACTAATATACAATCGACTAATTTTAATGAAATACTGAATATGACTCTTAGAGTTTAGAAGTGAAAAAAAGGATATAAATGATACACAAATTAAGAAGATAGAAAATTAAAATAAATGAAAAAATAAATCCATATAAACTAATGTATGAATTAATTCCTATAATCGAAAAGTATATGAATATGATATAAAAACAGAATAAATTTATAAATAATATTATAAAATCAAGATTCAAGATAATAAAATTCCATATTACAAAAAAATATGATTTTCTCGTTTGAAAATAGACATAATCAATAATCACCGTACATTTAAAATCACTTTCAATCATCCACATAATTCACATTTTTACAATTTTACATATTTATTTAAAACCACTCTATTTCTCAGATAATATTTAATTACCAAGTACTTTTATTACTCCACTTTATTGCTGAATGATATCTACTCTTACGTGGCTCGCTACAGTTGATTAATCTGATTCGGTCACCATTCGTTCGCACAATAAAGTCATCCCGGGGCCACAGTTCGGCTGCCGCAATCTAAGCTCCCTCCGGAGTAGTGTTCTGACTTGTATGTGGCTTGCAGTTGGCTTTCTTGCGTGTGCTAATTGTAGATTGTATGCGTGGCAAATAACAGCGACACCTGCACCTCACACCTTCAGCGCATCTTCCATTTCTCAGATACACCTCTGCGGATTTATCTCAATGGTTCAAAATTAACGCTCTCTTCTATCTATTAAAATTACAACATTTGTTCTTAAAAATTCTCACAAAAAATTATAAAATACTACAATCTCAATGAGACAGATAAAGTCTTTGTATATTACCTTCTCCGTTATCTAATGAAGTTCCCACAAGGAATGCTACAGAAAATAAGAAAAATTGAATATTTTAGGTAGTAAATATATTATTTAATTGAATAATAAATTTGATGAGAGAAAACTAGGAACCATAAATATTAAAAAATATTAAAAAAAGTTAGTAGAAAAAATATAGAGACCACAACTAATAAAAAATATTTTTATAAGATTAGTGGGAAACATGTAGAGACCATAAGAAATATATAAATGTTAAAATGTAGGTAGTGAAAGATATGTGAGGTCCATAAGCATTATAAAAGTATTAAAGTGGGGATAAATAAGGTTATTTTTGTCCACAATTTGTGACACAAATAGAAAGATTCTTTATGTGAATAACAAATGAAACATCTCAAAATGGCAAATGAAAACTTCTTTAAGGAGCGGAGGGAGTAATAAAGTTCTAAAAAAAATGTTATTAAGAAAAATAAAATCTTTCCAATAGGCAAAATATTATTTCTTTAAATAATAAATTTGATGGGTAAAAAATTAATGAAAATCATAAATAATAAAAAAATCAAAAGAAAGTTAGTGGAAAAATATGAGACAATAACTAATAAAAATTATATTTTTGCAAAGTCAATAAAAAAACACTAACAATCTTAATTTTATCCAAAATTTGTAATATAAATAAATTGATTCTTTATGAAAACAATAAATAGAGCACAATAAATAGAGCATCTCAAAATAGCAAATAAAAACTTATTTAACAAAGAGAAGGGAGCAATATCTGCATCTTCATTTGGCATTATATTATTATATCCTTTATTTCTCAATTTGCCCTATTTCTTATTTTTATTAATTTTGTGTCTTTTTTATTTTCAACATAACTCAATTTGTTTATTCACCATATTTTTTTATTTGTTTTCTAAGTAACTCCATCAATTTAATTCATTTAACATATCTAACTTTGTAATCTCTACATCATTTGTAAATGGGACAAAATAACTAAACTGAAAGAACTACTTATTAAATATTCTATTTTTAAGATGGTTCATTTTGGTTTGAGTTGCTTCAAACTAAGTTTATTTGGATGTAATTCTTTTACTTGTTTATTACTACTAATTTTAATTTAACGTGGATATTTGGCTTAATGAAATGCTTTTTTATTTGCTTTTTTATTACTACGTTGTTCTTTTAGAAAAATTATCTATAATAATTTAATTTATTTATGATTTTTCTATAATAATTCCACCTATTAATTAACCATGTATAATTCGTATATATATATATATATATATATATATATATATATATATATGTATATATATATATATATATATGTATATATATATATATATGTATATATATATATATATATGTATATATATATATATATATATATATATATATATATATATATATATATATATATATATATATATATATATATATATATATATATATATATATATATATACCAGAAGCGCTTGTGGGTCAATAGATAGAACATCTGCATGTGAAGTAGAAAGTTTGGGATTCGACCCCTACTGAGCGCAGGTATCATTTGAAGGGTTTCTTTACTGCAAGTGTCCTTTACCTTTATTTATATATATATATATATATATATATATATATAATGAACAAATAAATTAAATATATAAATAAAATTAAGAAAGAACGTAATTTAGAGTCAAAAATTAAAATAAGAAAAACGAACTAGGTCATAATCGTTTGGGAGGGACAGAGTATTAGTCCAAGTTGGATACCTCTTATCTTGGTGGGGAATCGGGATCTTTATTGTTACTCATCTAGTCATCTTTCATGAAAATTATATCCTTGATAAAAAAAAAGGTGGAAAATGAAAAAAATGGATAAAATAAATAAATTTTATAAAAAAGTGAAAAAAATATGTAAATTAAATAAAAAAGTAAATTAAAAGTCTAAACAAGATTTAAAAAGAAGTTTAAATCATGATATAATGATATATATAGTTTTTATATAAGAAAGAATCTAATGAATTTTTAATGTAATTCAAAATAATATTTGTCTTGAAAAAAGTTTTTCTTTTTCAAAATATTTATAACGTTTGCTTTTTCATGCAGTCCAATGTACTAATTTAATCCTTAATATTTATAATTATGCATAATAAAAAATTGTAAAAATTTGACATTAATAACTTTTACAGCGAGACAAATCAAACAAGATTTCACTTAACTATGTTTTAACTTATAAATTACAAATTAATCATAAATTAAGAGAGATAATTGAATAGTGCAAGTATTTTCAATATTGCGAGTAAATTGTAACGGAGTATAAAATATTTCTATTATATTTTTATTATTTTAATTTTTTATGAAACTTTAAATTAATTATTTAATTATTTTCAATTTCATGTTAGATTCTCTAAAAAACCTAAAAAAATTAAATAAAAAAATTTACTAAAGATAAAAGCCAAATTTCGTCAAAAGAGGAGAGTACCCCCGGAAATCAGGAGAATCTTCCATGAGCATCGCCCACCGCTCAGATTTTATTTTATTTTTTTAAAAAAAATATATACAAAACGAAATATACAAGGGTTCTGGGTCCCATCCTCATTCAACTTGTTTGCCACTCTCCTAGTCACCTTCCTGTTGTTGCTCTATCTAACTTGGACAGCTTCTCATTTTTGCACGGGTATCTCTTATTACACCTTCCATTTAGACTCAAGTACCGGACTTCTTCATTACTTACTACTTTGTCCCATTAAATTTCCATCAAAGGAAAAAAAAAAGGTAAACTTTAATATATAAAGAGAGAGAATTAATTTTGTTGATAAAATTAAAAAAAATTAAAATGCATAGATTAGATCAAAAAAGAGTGGTGGACTATTATCTAAAAATAAAAATGATGCAAAATAAGTGGACAAATCAAAATAGATAATGCTGTAAATTCAATGAGACAAAAGAAAAAAAATATATATATATATATATTGTTGGAAATACTTCACATGTGAGACAAGATCCCACATCGATAAAATAGTGGGTTGTTGACTTGCATATATAGTGGGTGAGCTAATCATCCTACTGCCATATGGTTTTGGGATGGTATATATCTCTTTGGCTTATGAAGTGTGTGCACTTGTGTTCCCTCGTTAATATGCTGGCATTCACAATAAGTCCAGCCTAATTTAACATATATATATATATATATATATATATATATATATATATATATATATATATATATATATATATATATATATATATATATATATATATATATATATATATATATAGAGGATAAAATAAGAAGGATGAGAAAGATATTTTTGTATTGTTACTATATATATAAAAAAAATATTATGTTATAAATTAAGAACATTGTTCAAATTTATGTCATATTATCTTTTCTGTATAACATAGTGACTTTTACAATTATATGTTTTTTGCTTAATCATGACCTTAAATTTTTTTATCTTAGTGAAATCAAAGATATTGAGTGCTTCTTACCCTTCTTATTTTCAATATTTTTCTCATTAAATCTCTTCTATATATATATATATATATATACGGTGAAACTACTAATAAATGAAGGTTCACCATCCGTAGACCAATTAATACTTCTATAAATTAAATAAATTCCATATATTACTCTTTAATCTCCTTTTGGTACAACTTATCCACAACCTCCATTATTATTAAAATTAGTAACTTAATCCACTCCTATATAAAAACAATATAAATATGTAAAGAAAGGAAGAAATTTAACCAACAAGATAATTTTCCTAATTGGACACTAATCATCCTACATTATACTCCAAATCCTTAATCAATCATTACATGTAAAAATACACCGATTAATTTATTTATCAAACCAACTTATATTATTATGATAAATATTCCTACATTTTCTAAGTTATCCACAAAACATCACCCCGACAAATTGCGTTACATAAAGGGGTAAAATAGTCATTATGTGCAGAGAGATAGACGGAAGCAAGGTATCTGAATTTCCTAAAGCCATTATTTCTTCCAATGAATATTAAAAATCGACATTTTAAACAAATCTTCTCCACATACGCTTTCTCTCTCTATATTCTCTCTGTCTTCTCTCTAAATTTCCCTCTTTTGCAAATCTAGGGTTTACAGTTTTCAGCACTTTCTCTTAATTTACACCTATTTCTTCTCTTATTTAGGCTATTTATCATAAGAGTTGCTAAGAAATTGCAGATCCTTACTGTAATTTCAACTCAGAAATCTGTACATACAATTTAGTTGTATAAATTTGACTTTGATTGTTCTTCCCTTTGTTTTTACATTAAATCCAAAAAATTAGTCATAGAATATCACAGATCTACCTAATTGTTCATCTTCTGATTGTATATATACTTCTATAATCTCTAAAGTTCTTTCGAACAGCTCAGAAAATCTTTGAATTTCATTTGTTCTTTTAATTTTAGCTTCTTTAAGGTTCATCAATGGCGGTTTCAACGATTGCGCTGTACGCAAGTCCACCGAGTAGCGTATGTTCAACACCACATCCATGTTCAATTAATTCACACTCATCTTCTTATGATTTCGATCTCACTACTAGATCTCCTTCAGCAAGCACTCAATCACCTTCATCAAACAATCAACGGCAAGTAATTGGGGGATTATCCTCTCTCCTGAAACACTCGTCGTCGTCATTGTCAAATGACGAATTTACAAAAGTGACCATGGAAGATCACAATCATTATCATCATAGTCAGAATCAATTCAGCAATTTGAGCAGTTCATTTCGCTATTCAAATTCATCGTCCTTGAAGCGAGAAATGCACAGCCCGGTTTCGGTTTTTCAGGGACCGGTATCGGTTACGAGTAGTAGCTTTAATGGTAGCGTTGTTTCGGGTTCATTTTCGGGATTGGGAGCGTTCCGGGTTAATAGTACGACGAGTGTGTTGTTGAATGGGTTTGTGAGGAATTCGTTAGGGTCGTGTTTGGATCATGATGTTGATGAGCTTACGTTTAACATGGAAGATCATTTTGTGTTTGGTGATGGTGTCGTGGAATTGTTGGCAAGTGCTCAGCTTAGACATAAGATCTTTTACGAAGATTTTGTTATCAAGGCTTTTTATGAGGCTGAAAAAGCTCATAGAGGACAGGTAAATTTTTTGTTTTTCAAAATTTGATCTTGTTTTCTTCTTTTTTGTGCTGAATTGTGTTTGCTTTTGTGATGGTTTTTTGTTAATCCATATGTTTGTATTAGAACTATTCAAATGTCAACTCGTGGACCTCTTTTCAAAACTAGCAGTATTAGTAGATAGCTGCGCGAATACCTTAAACTGGTGGTGAGGATGTTAATATTGTCAAATTGTTACAAAAATGGAACAAATTAAAATCTTAAGGGGGCGGAAAAAGGATATTCATAATGTTGGGTTATATATATAACCTTTATCTCATTGAATGGTGGAAATGAAAAAATTTGAGGGGAAAAGCCGGAGGGTGTAGCAAAATAGAAAATTTCAATCGGATTCTTTTGCTAAGTGAAGGTCTTGCATCATTATAGTAGAATCGAAAGTAATGTTGGTTTTAGAAAGCTTATGTTTTTTTTAAATCTTTTTTTCCTGTAGGTGAGAGCAAGTGGTCATCCATATTTGCAACACTGCGTGGAAACTGCAGTGCTTTTGGCTTCCATTGGAGCGAACGCGACTGTTGTTGCTGCTGGTTTATTGCATGACACGATTGATGATTCTTTTGTGACATATGACTATATTTTTAGCAACTTTGGATCTGGAGTGGCTGATTTGGTTCATGGGGTAAGAGATCTGAGTTTTTTTGTTACATTTTGATGAGCTGCAATGTGCCATTTTGTTGTGATTTTGCTTGTCTGGGCAACCATTGTTGCAAGATACGACGATTCTGTTTTCCTGTGGAACTCTTTTGATTTGAATACTTCTGTTTTCCTTTGATCTGTATACTTCTGTTACTTTTAGTTATTTGCTTGATGTGGAAAATAAGAGTTTTCCATTTACTTTTCATTACTTCTGGACTGGTGGTCAGTTACTCAGAACTTGATTGAACTTTTTGTATATGTGTATTGAACTTGTCTAGAGCTTTTTTCTTAACTTCTTGGAAGCTAATTGAACTCAGATTTGCTGAAAAGTGTCATGTTTATTTTAAGGACACCTTTATTCTTTGCTGGTCTGTGTACCTTAGCTGGAACTGTTTGTTGTGAGACCCTGATAAGATTGCATAGTGAGATCTTCTGTTATGATATCTATTGACGGCTGCTTATTAATGTTGGTTTCCATTGATTTAGGTGTCAAAGCTAAGTCATTTGAGCAAGCTTGCACGTGAAAATAATACGGCAAATAAAACCGTTGAAGCAGATCGTCTCCACACTATGTTTCTTGCTATGGCTGATGCTAGAGCAGTCCTAATAAAATTGGCTGATAGATTGCATAATATGATGACACTGGATGCATTGCCCTCTCATAAGCAGCAGAGGTTTGCAAAGGAAACACTGGAGATATTTGCACCGCTGGCTAATAGACTTGGTATCTCTACTTGGAAAGAGCAACTAGAGAACTTGTGTTTCAAGCATCTCTACCCAAATCAGCATAGTGAATTGGCCTCTAAGCGTATGAAGTCATTTGATCAAGCAATGATCAGATCTGCTATTGAGAAACTTGAAGAAGCTCTCAAGAAGGAAGATATATCGTACCACGACTTGTCTGGTCGTCACAAAAGCTTATACAGCATTCATCGGAAAATGTCAAAGTATGTTCTTTCACTATGTAATGGAATTTTGTTTTGTATATGACTTGCCTATTTCAGTTGTGGGTATGTAATTGCCTGTTTAATTTTACTGATTACGTTTATGCTATGATACGTAGGAAGAATTTGACGATGGATGAGATTCACGATATTCATGGACTGCGTTTGATTGTTGAGAATGAGGATGACTGTTTTAAAGCACTAAAAATAATTCATCAGTTATGGTCTGAAGTGCCGGGGAAGTTCAAAGATTATATTCATTGTCCAAAGTGCAATGGGTAAGTTCTCTTAAAAATATTTTGCCACGCTAGTAGTTCTCCTTTTTTCTTCTGGTTATCTTATTGTCATTGGCTTTTGTAGATATCAATCCCTTCATACTGTTGTGGTCGGTGAAGGAATGGCCCCTCTTGAGGTTCAAATACGGACTAGAGAAATGCATCTGCAAGCAGAGTATGGGTTTGCTGCCCACTGGAGGTACAAGGAAGGTGATTCTAAGCACTCATCGTTTGTACTTCAAATGGTGGAGTGGGCTAGATGGGTGGTCAACTGGCAGTGTGAGGCAATGAACAAGGACCGGACATCCCTCAAGCCTCCATGTAAATTTCCAACACATTCTGAAGGTTGTCCATATTCCTATAATTCGCAGCCTAATCAAGATGGACCTGTTTTTGTCATCTTATTAGAGAATGACAAGGTTAGTCTTTGATGATACCTGCTTCTTCACTTCTACTTTGTGCATCAATGTTTCTTGTGTTTAGAAATAGAAAGTTGCTTGTCTGTTCATTATGTGATTCATCCATTATGAAGGAATCTATGGGAGTAATATTAATGGTTTCAGTATGGAATATGATATCATATGACTTATGAGCTTCACTTAGAACTGAAGTTCTCCCTCCATATTGAATGTGCTGTTAACATGGGGACTGGAGTGAAGTTCCCCTTATTTTGTTCCCTTTTTACACTTGTTTTTTGCCTATGCTTGAATCTAAACAGAGGATGAACCATTGTATAGAGTGTCTTGTATGAGGAAAACAAAATAGAAGATGAATCATATTAGAAAGCTTCCAGTATCTAGGAAAATATAACTGGACTGTGATCTGGGTCATTGCTATACGTGGGACAGTTTCTGGATTCTTTTGCAATGTAATAGTCTTATTGGTCAATTTTACCAGTCGTGTTGTATCAATATTGCAAATTCGAGAAGCTGCTTTCTGGGTTTCTTTGATTTGAGTGTATTCCGAGTTGGTAAGCGTACGGTCCGAGTGATATACAGTATATGTGTGTGAATGGCTGTATGACAATTATTTCCTGTGATTTTTTTTATTCTGAATCTGCTATAATTTTAATCAACGACTCTTCTAAAGTGTCCACTAATTTATAAATTTGCTTGTATCTTTGCAGATGTCTGTTCAAGAGTTTCCGCCAAACTCCACCATGATGGATCTGTTAGAAATGACGGGTCATGGGAGCCCTCGCTCGACATCTTATGGTTTCCCTGTGAAGAAAGACTTGAGGCCTCGACTCAATCATCTTCCTGTGAATGACCCCACTTGCAAGCTGAAAATGGGAGACGTAATCGAGCTATCTCCTGCTATACCTAACAAGTCGCTGATCGAGTACAGAGAAGAGATTCAACGCATGTACAATCGGGGTTTATCAGTTTCAGCACCTACCCCTACCACCACTGGTGCTAGTGTGGTGTGCTGGAGAAGTTGACCAAATTTGCAAAATGCAACTTTAGTTGTAGGATTACAGTTGAATAACACAAATCTGTTTCTGTAAATATAAAATTTGTACAGAAAAACCTATTATGGTTCATGTATGTGGGAATATATAGAATTGTGTCTAACTGCAATTGTTTATTTAATTTCAGAAATGAAAAGATAAAAAAGAAATGTTTTCGTCTGTTCCCACACATAATTCTGCTGTCTCTGTTTTTACCTTACCATTTTCCAATTCATATGATCTTTGTTTATCTGAGATAAACACTTATTTGGATAACATGCTTCGAAAGATTTATTTTGTTTAAAAGGTTTTCTCTTTCTACTTCCATTCCTTTACTTTCATCTTATATAGAAGTTCATAAGTTTTTAAATATTATATGGTTTTATGGTGAGGTCATATCTAATTGGCTTACTTGTATATATTTAGTGCGTTAAAGTGATTAGTAGAGAAATAGATTAATTATATGGGTTCCTCTCGGTTCTCACAATGAGCCAGTCTAATACAAAACGAGTTGTTGATTCATCATACTTTTGCAAAAAAATTACTTTGCATTACTAAACTTCCATAGATAAAATTCTACATTATGAAGCCACATAGTACACCATTTATTGATCTACAGCAGAAAACACAGGACTAGCAGGCAGCTAACAAAACCCAATTACTGCATCCTATCATTTCCATAAAAAATGTTGAACAGAATCTTGCCAAGAAAGCACAAGCATTAACATGATTAGAACCCCAGCAAGTCCCCAAGATGAACCCCCAACTCTAAACACAGACGACGGATCAGATGACATAACCAATCTCCGTGCACCAGACATTGATGAGGTTGACGGAGATGAAGTAGTCTTTATGGCAATAATGAGTCCTGCTAATACCATAGGCAACATGAACCCAGAATTCCATCGTGTGTCATATCGAGTGTCGTTGCTCTTACTCGTGTATAATGGTGATAGAATCACGGCTGTTATTAAGGCCAGCGCCATGGCTATTGGTCTTTGTGTCGACATTTGGCTTGCATTCGCGTAGCTAGACATTTTTGGTGAATCGACTCTTGTCAGGAGGGTGAAAGGAAAAGCGTTCAACCAAAGTTGATGAATTAGTTGTAAGAGGGAAGGAGGGAGTGATGTTGGAAGAGGGGTTATATATAGGATGAAAGGGGGATGTTCACTAAGGAATCTGGCTGTAAAGAATGAGATTTTGGGTGGCAAAAGATAGAAAGTAGCCGGCCATAAAGTTGGAGAAAAAAGGAAAGTAATGACCAATTGATTGTCATTGGGATGAGTAATGGAAGAATTTGAATTAGAGGTTTTAGAGGTAAGGTTTATTCCTCTCTTTTCTCCTTACTTTATGCTTATTGTTTTCTTGCTTTCACATCAATTGTCTATTATCGTTTTAAGGGTGTGGTTGAAAAATAACTTTTTTTATAATGTTTTGGGTTCACTTCTGAATTTTTGATTGATTAAATGATAAAAACTATTTAGTAAATAACTTTAATTGAGCTGTAGAACTTACTTTTTTTAACATCTATTTTTTTTGATAAACATATTACATTCAACACATAATTTTTACCAAACATTTTAGCAACCACTGACTTAAGACACTTGTTGATCCACGATAAAACTCTTACACAAAGTGTCGTATGCCAATGCAAATTATGAGAATATGTACTCCTTGTTTTTAAATCGTATCACTAAGAGATGATCTCTTACAAGAGTAGTGTTATAATTGTCAATGACGAACCTTCTTTACGGCCATTGAGGCCAGGCCGACCATAAATTATTTTTTATAGTTTGAGATATGTATATGCCCCTTAAATGATTTAAATATTTGATTTTTATATTAAGTTGGTCACCGCACAAAAGTAACTCAAAATCTATCGCTGAATTGATTGCCACCCGAATAAGAAAAATTAAAAAGAATAAGTTTATAAAAAAAATTCTCAAAATAAGCTTCAGAAAACTTTAATTCCTAAAATAAGTGTCTTCGTTTCGGAGTCTAAGTTCAAATGTATTCCCTGTTATTAACAGCGAACAAAGAAACTGGTCAAAAAAAGTCAAAGCTCATAATAACATTGAACAAAAAATTATATTCCTGGCCAGCTTTGACATAAAGACATTTATTTTGAAAATTAATCAAGAATTTTTTTGATAAAAGCTTATTTTTTACCACCTTTTCCTGAATGAATCAGTTGCAGCCTCTATCTCCAACACCACTTTTTTTTTGGGTGTCCAGCCCACTTGTGTTATAATATGTTGGGGTACTTAAGTGTGGGCCAACATATTATAATTGGTTTTGGGGGGTGGGGGGGTTGTTTTCTTGTCTTACTTTTGACTGAGAAATACGCCATAGGGTGTTAGCAAGAAAAGACAGGAAAGTAGGGAAAAATGCACACAATTCACAAATAAGTTAAGAGTGAGGGGAAATAGTGAATTTCTTTCCGCATTTAGCTTCCATAATTTTGATTAATTGGTCCGATATTGGACAATATAGTCCGATGGAGGGGCAAACGTGGTCCAATGAAGGTTCATTATTGAGTATGTAGTACATGGAGTTTCAATCTAAACGATCGGTGGTCTAGTGTTCCGAAAAACAAGGCTGGACAGTAGCTATAATTTTTGGGTGAAATTTTCATTTTTCTCTCTAATTGTATTTCTTTTATTGTTGATGCTTGATGGTGATTAGTGCATTTTGGTAGTTTGTTATTGGTGCTTGTACTCTCATTTTATTATAATCAGAGTGACTTTGTTGGACTCTCTTGATTAAAGTGTGGTGTTTATGCGTAATAAGAGTGACTTAGTTGGACTCTCTCGATTAAAATGTGGTGTTTCTGCTTAAAATCTTCACGTGTAACAATGGTTCATTGTTGATTGTTTTTATTTATATGCTTATTGTTGGCTATAATTGGTGATTGAAGCCAAGTGAGTTAAGGTTTTATCTTAGTTTGATTGATAGTATCGTATAAATCAATTTTGAAGTAGGTGTGGTCGGTATTGTAATCGACCCATTGTCCCCACTCACCAACAATATAATTTTATCATAAATTAACTAATATTATTCTGTCTTTCTAATTTTGCACAAGTTGTAAAATGGGTGTAAAAGGTTAAGATGAAGAAAAATATAAATTTGTGAATGAGATTAAGAGAATAAGACTAAGATCATTGCAAAAAAAATAAAAAAATAATGCAAAATCAATAAGACACTAAAATAAAAAGTGGTACAAATTAAAAGTCACAAATTATACATAATTGTTTTCTTAATGAAAGCTTGTCATGCAAAAAGCCACTTGTCCTTAAAATATTGGAGATAATCTTGAGAAGACGTACACTACATAGAACACACTAACACATGGAATTAAGCAATAAATTACAACACAAATATACTATTGTCAAACATTGCATGTTATAACCACATTCCATATGTAGTCACTACATAAAAGTCACGTATTTTTGGACTTTCCCATAAACATACAAACAATTTGTTTACATCAAGAAAGATACCTCTTATTTACACACAATAAACACCTCTCATATTCATTAATCTATTCCCACCTTCATGCTTAAACCTATACAAAGAGGTTACTAATCATTTATCCAAGCCTAATTTCACGCCATTAGAGTAAACTAATGGAGTTTGCAAAGCTTTTTGCTCAATGCATCTTCAACATGTTCAGGTTACTTAAAAAGATTATCTATAACATACCAAAGCTAAAAGATACACCTATAATTGCTCACATAAGTGATGTTATACTCTTCTTGTACTATCATTATTGGTGTGGCCTTACTCCTTGTAAAGTTGATTTAGATGATCAAACTACAATGCACTTTTGGATCTCCAATTATCGTCGCCATGATCGCCCTAACCTTGTTCTCATCCATGGTTGTGGTGGTGATGCGCGGTGCCAATTCGTGCTTCAGGTATGTATATTTAATATTTCTTTGTCTCATTAAAACTGCTATAACTGGCCTCAAAAATATGAATACAATGCAAGTCTAACATCAACAACTCTCTTATTAATGTGTGTTTTTACATCCCGAAGCATAACCCTAATATGATTTATATAGCCCATAAAATCAGAAAAGGAATCCATAAAAGGACATTATGTGTCCCGAATCACGCAACAGTCATAAACTATTATATTACGTTGAATTTATTGTGAATGCCAGCATATTATTGGAAAAACACGAGGTGCATACACTCCATAAGCCAAGGACATACCATCCCAAAACCATAAGGCAATAGGAGAATGGACTCTACTGACTAAGAAAATGTGCACATCGTCGTTAATTCATTGGTATAGGACAAATCATCCCAACAAAAACACAGTTAGAGGCTTCTGCCTTATTGGTGCTCGCCCGAGCACATTGCCTTGGTTCGCTTACTTTGATGCTCCAATCTTCATGCCATTTCAATCCCTTTGCATTTCCTTTGTTTCCCTCAATGAGACATGCCATAGATTGAGCTATAATAGGATCCAAAACACCCTTGCTCTAACAATTCTAATTTCTAACCAAAAGTTTTAGTTGATGGTTAGATTAAGGGCTCGATGCACTAAAATATTTGTACGCACCATCATATTTTCTAGTCTAAAATATTTTTAACTATCATTAAACAGATTGAATCATTAGCAAAATTATTCAACATATACATGCCAGATTTACTGTTCTTCGGAAAATCATACACCAAGTGCACAAAACGTACGCCTCGTTACCAAGCCAAATGCATCATGAAAGGGCTTAAAAAAGGATTCGGTGTGGAGAAGTACACAGTATACTCCATCAGCTACGGAGGATGGGTAGGCTATTCAATGGCGGAGATGTATCCTAACATTGTGCAAAGGAATATCATGGTTAGCTCTGGCGTAGGAACTACCATTGATCAGAAATTGGCATTGGTAAGTAAGTTGGACAACAAAGTAGAGGAATTGGTGATACCTAAAAACCCTGATGCAGTTAAATTGTTGGTAAAATCATCTATATACAAGTATGACCTTACATCTTGGGCCCCACAAATTATACTTTGGGACTTCATCAAGGTGAGTTAGTTTTGCTAATCAATTCATTTGTTTGAAGATTATCGCTTTTTGATTATAGGAATAATTTGCGAATTATAGTCTTAAAATTTAGTATTTTTGTGAATTACAGCCTTAATATTTATTTTTTGCGAACTACATGCTACAGTCATCAAAGTATCAAAGTTTATAAATTCAGGTCAAAAACACATAGTTTCGACTACTTAACCTAAAATTCCGACCACCAACATGGTTGGAATTATGTGTTTTGGCTTGAACCTATAAACTCTGATACTTTGATGGCTATAATTCGCAAAAAAACAAACACTAAGACTGTAATTCGCAAAAGTGGTAAACTTTTAAGGTTGTAATTCACAAATTATTCTTGATACAGATATAAAACAAGTCCTATAGACTATGACTATGTTTGACACTAATTTTAAGGGTCTTGTGCGGTTGGACACATTATATATATTCATCAGATGACATAACCACTTATTAAACATATATGATTTAGTAATAACTCGTAGCGTTTCAGGTATTCGAGAACAAGAATAGGAAGGAAAAGGAAGGGCTCGTAAAATGTTTGATGTCAAAAGAAATTGATTGCAACATTTCAGCTTTGCCGCAGGTAAATGTTCTATAAATTGTGAACTTGCCTTTAATTTTGATTGCCTTGAACGAGCTTATGCAAGAGCACACCTTACCCATGCACAACGTATGTGGCCCTAGACTGTTTACCTTAGTGTGTGTGTGTGTTTGTACATGATAGGAAACCCTTCTTGTATGGGGAGATCAGGATAAGGTTTTCCCTAAAGAAATCGGCCATCAACTACAAAGGTGAATCAGTGTCTAATTTATTCATTTGTTGTAATGTAGCAAAATAAATAAGACAAGAATAATATTTATTTGTAAGACGGATGCTAATTGCAAATGGTGCAAAAATATACAGGATCTTGGGACCAAAATCAAGGCTAATAATACTCAAAGACACAGGGCATGCAATTAATATTGACTCGCCAAAGGAGCTTAATGAGTTGATTAAATCGTTTATATTCGGTCAACTGCATAATTAGCTGAAAGTCTAAATGCTTGGCTCATTAAATTGTTCTGGTTATGAATGTACTGTCCATGGAATGTAGTATATCAATTCTAACTTAATTATTTTACTTTTATTATTAACTAGGTATTTACAACAAATTTATCCATTATAAAAATAATGAATAACAAATTACATAAAAGGGGTTTAAGTAATAAACGGAATTAAACAATAACGACACATGTATGTATACTACTATATAAGTAACAATAAATATATATATACATATATACATATATATATATATATATATATATATATATATATATATATATATATATTTATATATATATATATATATATATATATATATATATATATATATTTAAAATATTATAACGTAAAATTTTATTATTCAACAAAAATCATATATCTATTATTTAATTAGTTAATTACTCTTGTGAGAGACCATCTCTCAAAAGATAAAATGATTTATCTCATTTGATTTTTTGAAATTATCTACTAATCACTTTTAATATAAATTTCATTCTTAATTTAGATGTCAAAATATAGTTGACCGGGAATTTTGTTTGATTATCTCAATGTAAAATTTATTAATAGTGATTTTTATAATTTTTAATTTAATTATGTGCAATTAGAAATATTTAGGATTGAATTAGTATATGGAATAGAGTGTAACTTTTACACAAAAACGCAAATAAGACCTCTATGAATGATGTGTAAATAATCAATTGCACCGTACTTTATTATATTACAATCTCATTCAAACAAGTTTTGAATAGCTTTGAGAATCAATATGATCATATTAATAATATAAAATGAGAAGACCGATGTTTAATATTACCTTATAAGTATAAAGTATATATATCAACATATTCCTTCAATGATAACTTCTTTGCAAGACATCTTTATAGTAGAGATGACCATAAATAAGATTGCTTTGGACAACACCATCTTTGTCGTATGAGCGATCCTACTTCAAGAATGTGTTTTATCTTATTTAATTTCATAAAATAAATTTCAATGTTAAAAAAAATGCAAAAAATGCAGTTTCATGATATTATTTTAGATATATTGAATTGCGTTCCAAAAAATTATACCAAACGACAATTTGATTAATCTCAAACAGATAATTAGTGTATTGAAGTAAGAAGAATAAAGTAACATGAAATGTAACACTTAAAAACAAACAAATATAACAACCAAACTTATCATTTCTTTATTTTCATATAAACACAAAAACCAAATCTAGTAAGTCAAGGCGCTTGTTATTTAAATCGATGGATAATGTTCTTTCTTCTTGTCTTAGACCTTGATTCTATGATACGAAGAAGAAAAGACTTTTATTTAAAGATGGAATATAAATATAAAATATAACTAATTAAATCTGAAAATTCAACATTAATGATAATGACAATGATTGAGCAAAACATAAAATAAGCGCCAATACGCTCATCGATAATGTGACATATAAACAAGTTTTTCCTGTATTATAATATGTATATGATTCATTTTTATATAATCCTATAAAAACACCTTGTATGAAGTTGGAACAAGTTGCACAAAGCTCAATTCAAAAGATAAAGTCTCGTGAATGGGATTTTACATCACTTGGAGTTAGACCTGTCAAACAGGTCGGACGGGTCGGGTCGTATAAAAATATTTTCGGGTTCGGGTTGAACGGGTTTAAAAAATTACGGTTTCGGGTTTAGACTACCTCGTTTAAGACCCTAAGTTGTCGGGTTCGGGTTGACCCAACGGGTTTTGCACTTTTTTGAAAAAATAATTTACGTCAATGATAATATATTAATATGTACCTATTACGATAATATTTTAGTATGTACCTATTACGATAAAATTGTAACTTATATAGAGTACATATCAAAAGTTGCATGAAACAGAAAATAAAATTAGTTCAACAAAGTATGACAATTACAATTTAATAAACTTGGTCATAGTCTACTATTTGATAATCTAAGACAACATTTACTAAAAATCATCATCTTCAAGAATTTCAATTCCGCTCTCTTCTACGCCGATAACTTGAGGTTCTTTGTTTGGATCCCGCAAAATCGGAATTTCAACACCGTCTTCAAGAGAATTGTTATCTTCACACAAATAAAAAACGAACTATTTAATTAGCTATGAATCTCTTTATTTCTCAAAATGCAAAAAAAGAAAGACAATTTACCATTTTCAACATCATATCCATATAGCCAACTTCGGGTTGTGACCAAAGTCTCGGCACTCTCCGGTAGTAAGGAAGCTCTCCATTTTGTTAGTATCCTACTTCCCAAGCTAAAACTCGACTCGGAAGCAACAGTAGTAATTGGAATACTTAACAAATCTCTTGCCATACTTGCAACTTGTGGAAACCTTTTAGCATTATCCTTCCACCAACCAAGAACATCCAAATCCGACAAAGGATCCAATTTATGCTCACCTAAGTAGTCATCTAGTTGTGTTCTACCTTGAGAAGAAGAATTCTCATAAGATGAAAACGCCTACAAAACAAGAGAACTTCTATTAATAATTATTGAATAACAAATTTAAGTACAACATAATATCAAAAGGTTAAGAATGAAAACTTACAGTAAGACTTGCATTCCCGCTTCCAACTCTAGTACAATCAAGGGGAGAAATATCAACTTGTGAATACTCTTCAAATAGCTTGAAGAGACTTTCTTTCACTTTCTCAGTCTTATATTCAGCACTTCTACCATCTAATTGCACAAAACAAAACTTCACATATTGAAGTTTTAAGCGAGGATCTAAAATGGCAGCCATGGAAAGAATCATGCTATAGTTTTCCCAATACTTATCAAATTTAGCCTTCATGCCCTTCGCCATATTGCTTATCGACTCATCCTCAATATTACAATAACTCAATATGAGAGACTCAATTGACCAGACATTCATCAAATACAAGTTTGCTGTTGGATAATTCCTTCCCGAAAATTGCTTGGTAATAAGGTCAAATGGCCTAAGTAGATCACAAATTTTTGCAAGTCTAGACCATTCTTCCTCAGTTAAAGTAGAAGTTGATGTATCCGATCTTCCTAACCTAGAGAAAACAACTTTGTATACCAAAGCCCTTTGAATCATCATGAATGTAGAATTCCACCTCGTTGGACAATCCAACAAAAGACCTGTAGAACAATCCAAACCAACTCCAGAAACACATTCAGCAAATTTCATTTTCCTAGCTTCCGAAGAAGTCCAATGTCTAACCAATTGCCTAATTTTACTCAAAGAATCACTAACACATTTCAATCCATCTTGAACAATCAAGTTCAACACATGAGCACCACAACGAACATGAAAATATTCACCATCACATGGCAAGCTACCAAAAACAGAAAGACTATCTGCCAACAAGTCTTGCATATTATCATTGCATCTAGCATTATCTAAAGTAATGGAAAATATTTTCTTATGTATTCCCCATTTTTTCAGATTATCAAGAATAGTATCATGTAACACTTGAGCATTATGAGGAGGAGGAACATGACAGAAATTAAGTATCTTGTTGTGCAACTTCCAATTCTCATCTATGTAATGAGCAGTTAAAGAAAGGTATCCTTGACCAACAATTGAGGACCACATATCCGATGTCAAGCAAATCTTTCCAGGGATAACATGTAATGCCTTTTTTAATTGTTTTCTCTCCCTTTGATGAATTTTAATAGTCCAATTCCTAGCTGTATTTCGACATATTGGTTTACAATTTTCATTTAAATATGTATGGATATCCCTATTCCCTTCATGCTCAGCAAAAGTGTAACTATATCCATGCCTAATGATAGCCAAAGCAACCTTTTGTTTGTACTCAATAGGATTGTATTTCAAAACAGGCTTAGCTTTTTTATCTAAGAGCATTTGACGAATATCACAATTATCACGAGCTTGACAAGATTCAGTGTGACGTCTAAAATTAGTAGTACCATACATTGAGTCGGCAAAGATAGGTCCTTTATTACAATACTTACAGTAAGCTCTTGGCCTCTTATCAGCGAATTCATCACCATCGAAAGTATTGTAATGGTCCCAACAATCTGATGTCCATTTTCTCTTGCGAGTTCCGAATGTTGGAGTAGCTTCTTGCCCAATGTTAGGAGTCTCAACATCTGTTCCATAACTTCCATCTGTTCCAGGATTGTTACTATCATCATTTGGCTCAACTCCTACAAAACAATGTAGATTACAGGTTCATTATATTAGCATTTGGGTCTAAAAGTGTCATCATTTGCCTTTGAAGTTTGATTTATGCAGATGTTGATCAATTTTAATTGTTTAGCAGAAGTTTTCAACATTTATTGAACTTCCTTTCAACTTGTCCTCATTGATAATATAAACTCCATTATTGTTTTTCTATAATCGATCTTATAATATATCCCATTAATTTCTACTTTGATCAAATGAAGATGTTGCACAAAAAAGTATTTAAAAAATAAAATTGTAATAAAACAAAAAAAAAATAACTAAAAAGAAATTACGAACAGAACAATCCAAGAACAATCCAAATTCCAAACTTTAAACTTGAAAAGCAGAGCAATAATCAAGAACAATCCAGATTCCAGAACAATCCAGAACAACTTAAAAAGCAGACAATGAAATTTAAACAAACAACAATTAAATTTAAGCAAACAACAAACAACAATCCAGAAAATACAGAGACTATTATCAAACAACAAAAACCAAGCACCAAAATATAATTAAATTTAAACAATTTCTTCGAAATTGTTAAAACCTCGAAGAAACTGGAACCTACACGCCCAGAAATTCGCGAGGAATTCGAAGAAAACAGCGATTCATACTGAAATTGCCAGAATCCGAAAACGCAAACTAAAATTAACTACAAATCAACAAGTAAACAAATGAAATTGGTACTTCAAATTACCTTCTTGAGGAGTGGGAGATGATGAAGAAGAAAAGAATTGTCCAAGAGGTGATGGTGAACAGTCTGAACACCCTTTTCGTGGGAACGGAGGGCGGCGGCGGCTACTACTTGAAGCTCGACGTCCCATAGATTTAGGGCTGATGATGACTGGAAACGGAGATGATGAAGAAGAAGGTAGGCTGAGGATGAAGAAGAAGGATTAGGAACGATCGCCTGAGGAGTGAGGTGTGAGGATGAAGAACAATGCAGATTAGGGCCGGCTGGATGAAATGAAATGAAGGATGAAGTTGAAGCGCCTTTCTTTCCTCTTTTAATTTTTAAATTTTAAGGGTTAAACCCGACGGGTCAGACCCGACCCGACCCGTTTTTGACCCATTTTTTACGGGTTTAAAAAGGCGGGTTAAACGGGTCACTTTTTAAAAATATTTGTTCAAAACCCGCTTTTTGCGGGTCGGGTTTTTTGGGTTTAGCGGGTCGGGTTCATATTTGACAGGTCTACTTGGAGTAATTGTCACTTTTTCAATACATTCTAATTAATAACCGTGATGATTTGTAAATTACTATAAAAAGACAAAAATAACAATAATAAAATAACAAAATAAAAAAAGGTAAATTAAAATCACAAAAATTTTCTTCCTATCAAATCCTACCACATAAAGGTATTATTAACTTTACAAATTACCATTATTTATTAAGACCTCCTCTCACTTTTCAAAATTAAGGTTCTGAAAACAATTATCTCCATGCCCTTTCCTTATAACAATCTACCTTATAATAAAAATAAAATTAAATAAATAAAAACTAAAGTCTTAGATTGATTGATAAAATTTAACATGCTACTAGTTCTACAAACAAGACCTTGTATTAAGTTAGAACAAGTTACACATTAAAGCTCAATCCAAAAGATAAAGTCTTGCAAATTGGATTTTGTATTAGTTAGAGCAGGTCCTGTGATCGATTATCTTCTTATCCTCTTCTTCTCCCAACCTACTTTGCCCACCAATAGTCCTACGAACAAGACCTTGTATTAATACAAGTTGCACATTATAGCTCAATGTATAAGATGTAGATGAGATTCAATCCAGGTTTTCATCGATGAAGGCTTAATAATACTCTACAATGGAATGTAGATGAATATGAATAAGAGTGGGGAAGTAGGCAAAGACCAAGCCATTGAATATCATAACTTCATTGAGTGAAAATGGTAATAGCTGCTTTCCTATTCATTGATAGTATGATACACTATGTAAATCTTACGCTTTCAATCCAAGTGATGAATACACAATTAATTAAAAAAAATCAATTGTTATTAAATATAAATTCTTCAGTGGACTCATACACAACGAGATCGGAGAGTTGACTGAACAAAAGTTTGATGAGGCTTCATCCTAAAATTAATTTGTTATAGGAAGAGTAGCCCATCAATCATATGCGTTAAATAACCTCTCTTTAATTTTTGAATGTGGATTATTTTATCGACATTCCGCCATGTGAGTTTATCTTTTTAATTGGATGGGAACATCATTCTTTTTGAGCCCACGCATTGTTGTTTTTATGGAAGTCTGAGATTTTTTTGCTTTCAGTTGATTGAAAATCGTCGCCTCTGATACCATGATAAATTTGTCACTAAACTTGTAAGATTCGTACAAGTGGAGAGTTGATTGAAGAAAAATCTGATAATATTCCATCGTAAAATCAATTATTTATAAGAGGAGTAGTCTGTTATGTTAGTCCACATTTCTCTAACTTATCGTTGTGGATCAAAGGTGAATTAACAACATTTAGTTATTTTACTTTTAAACTGGTCTTCTATTATACGTTGATAATATTAACAGCAAAAAGTTATCACCTTAAAAAAAATAATAAGACATCTTTTTTTGAGAATTATTTTTTTTATTAAAATGTATTGTTTTCAAAATTTCAAACTCATCAATTTTGGTTACAAATTGGTCGTTAAATTAAGTCCATATATAATCATCCATTAACCAAGTGAAGCTACTCTCTACATTAATCCCCATCCTCCGAAAATAAAAATACTCCCGAACAACAAAACCACCATTATCTCAAAAAAAAAAAAAAAAAAAAAAAAAAACATCGCCGGCCAATACATATATATTTTCCTTATCAAAATTCCGATATCCCATCTCAATTTGATCCTCAAACATATGAACCATCAATGTCGGCGGCAGACCAAGCCACGGCTGCAATAGCAGCGCAGCTAGCCTTCTTCGGAGATGGTGCATTCCTCGGCATAGCTCTAGCCTATGTCGCAATTCGAAGCTTCTCGAAATTCGTCGCCTCCTCATCGGCGCTTCGGAAAATCAAGGACGCTCCTTCAGTACAAGTTTCTGATCTTCGGTCCATAATTAACGATGAAGCCGGCACTGGATATGGAGAAGAGAGTGTTTCTGAGGTTTTAGTAGTGGTGCGAGGTATGGTGGAGTCCAGGTCGGCGTTTAAAGGAGGGAGTTGGAAGAGTTTGTGGAATGGTGTTCTTCAATCCAGAGGTTCTGGTGAACGTGGTGTTATTGTTCAACGCTTTCAACAGGTACTTCGATTTTATATTTTTGGGGTTTTATGGAAGTTTGATAGAAAAAATTAAGTTGAAATTGAAATTGAATTGCTGTTTATATTGTTGTTAGGGTTTAATTAGTTTTGCTTGATTTGTGTTTCTATTTGAACTAAGACATGTTTTCAAGATTGAAGCTTGAGTGTTAATTCTACTAATATATTTATCACTCTAAATTATTTGGCAAAACAACTGAGTTGAAATTCGAAGTTGTTGTTGTTGAGATTTGAAATCGAAATCATGGATCAAGTGAGTTGAAAACTTGAAATTCGAAATTGTGGATAAAGTGAGTTGAATTTCTAAATTGTTGTTGTTGCTGTTAGGGTTTAATTACTTTTGTTTTGACATGTGTTCTTATTTGAACTAATAAGACTTGTTTTTTAGGTTGAAATTTTATTGTTAATTATACTAATATACTTATTCGTCTAAAGCATTTGGTAAAACATGTGAATTTAGGAGTGGTGAAAAGATCACTTGCAAATATGAAAAAAAAGAAGCTTGAGTTGCTGTACTTTCGTACTGATTTTGTGTTCATAGGTGCGCCTTAATGCCTTTGCTTGTTACACCTTGAGCTTTGATTCCTTTCAAACATTGTTGCTTAGACTTAGTGTAACACTCATTGAAATTATGTTTTGAGAAATTTATATTGTCAAGGAGGTGTGAAGTGTGGATATGTTGATCATATTTTGTATGTGATGGTTTGATGAATAAAGGCTTTAAGTACATTTAAGTAGTAGTTTTAGGTGAGTTTGGTGAAACAAGATGTGTTTAAGAATGGAGGAACCAGGCATTTGGGAGTTTGAGTACGATGACAAGAGCCTAAAGTGAAATTAATTTAGAGGAGAAAGAGTAAAATAGTAGGTGTGGATTAAAAGAAGGGAGTTGAAGAAGCAGTAGATGGAATCTAGATGCTGAAGTATGAATAGGTGGGTCTTATCATGAGCCTAAAGTGAAATTAATTTAGAGGAGAAAGAGTAAAATAGTAGGTGTGGATTAAAAGAAGGGAGTTGAAGAAGCAGTAGATGGAATCTAGATGCTGAAGTATGATTAGGTGGGTCTTATCATGAGTTTCTCTTGCTTTAAGATTCCATGATTGGGGCCCTAGGGTTAGGCTTTCAGTTTTCTGCTGGTGTGCTTATTTCCGTACTGAATGCCACTAACCTTTGGTGGTTTTCAATTTAGTTATTCTAAACTACTATGGGGATGAATGTCACGCTTATTTTGATCCAATGTGGTGCTTTTGAGATGCATTGAGATTTAATTTAAAAAATATTAAGCGAATGAATACCTAGTATCATGGGTGGATCCAAGGGGACTCACCCCCAACACTTAAGGGCACTCGCCTAATTCTCAAAAAAATTGTAGTTAGCAAGGATTGATCTCGCAACCTAACTTCAGGGACAATTGACGTGTGCATCTTACCAACTAAGCTAAACATTATCATTGATTCTCTTAGTACTAATTATTTATATCTATAATGTAAACGCTTGTTGGATTAATAAGACTAGTGAGACGCGAATTATAATTAATTGATATGTATCATACTTTTATAGCTGGTCTATATATACTTTTCAAATGCTGTAAATTTATTATAAAATATATGCCAACTTTGTAATTACTAATTTTGATAAAAAAAATTTAAAGAGAAGAAAATAAATGGATATGGAGCAACCCAACAATGTTTATACGATATTGAAGATAAAGTTATGCAATAAAACGAGAGAACAATTCAAAAAGGATTTCTTGGTAACATTTTTTGAAAAGGATGTATTTTGTATATTCCCAGTAATCTTATAACTCGTTGGTTTCGAGATATGAGAATTCGTCGAAATAAATTATTGAATATTTTAAGGGTTGAATTTAAAACATTATTGTTTTTGATAAATTTTTAAAACTATTTTAACTGATTATTTCTATACCGAATGTGCTCTCACTTAATCCGAGTTTTGGGTTTGCCACTCTCTGGTCCCCATTTTCTACCAAAAGTTTCCTTTTGAAAAGTAATGTGGGCTTCAAGTCCAGTTTTCTGTACTTGTATCTTAAAAGGAAAAGAGCTGTTATATAGTTATGGTTTTATGGAAAATAGTTCCCTTGTAGCCGATTCACTATTCGCCTTTTAGTATCTATGACCTGCTTCTTGTTAATGCGATGCCTCTAACATAAAGCAATATTTCATTTTAGTATTTTATCTAATTTTGATCGTATTATGCTGTGAAGTGTATATACAATGAATGGAGAGGACTTTTTGGATGGTATCCGGATCTACGTGCTGTCTTGGCTAACATTTGGAGAGATAAAGGTTCTACCTCGATTAGAATGGTATGCATTATAGCTTTTTGATTGTGACTTTGCTATATTTTCTTAGTTCTCTGTTGATGATAGATTATGAATGTCCAAGAAATGGTTACTAATTCATGTTGTTGTAATTACTCTTTTCACTTATTGAGTTTTTAGCTACCTTTAATGAAAATTCTTAATTAGTTAAAATCGAGAGCATTAGGTTAAGAAAGGTTCTAATTCATACTTTTTAGGAACATGGTCAACATATTTCCACGTGATGGTTTTTTATTTCTTGGTTTTGTTTCTTTTTTTTTTTTTTAAATTAAAACTAGATCACCGGGCTTGTTATTGGTATTTAGAAAAATATGTTTTTTGCTTTATCATTGAGGCTTGAAATGAAATCATGCACTGTTGGTTTTGCAATTCTCAATCTAAACAACTGTTTGCTTTTCATAATTGTTTTTGTACATGACAATCATCCTTGAATTTAAAGCATCAAGGATATGAACAGAGATTTTCTGTCATAAACAGAGTGGAAAAGGGAGGAGAGAGGCAGGGGGAGTTGAGGAGAGCACATATCATCTGTATGGCAGTTGTGGTTAATTGAGTTTCTATAATACACATCTTCTATGTTCTTATTTTTTGCAGGTTCCATTTGTTCTTGTTGATTGTCGTCAACAACAGCCTTCGGATTATGTGGTGGTCAATTTGGAAGGTTCGAAACATCTCTTGCCCTTGACGACAGTGTACCATCATATTCAACCAATTCAAGCTTCACCCTACACCTTTCTTCAGGCACTTTTTGGATATGATTACCCTGTGAGTTGCTGACCTTTTTATTGCTTGTTCAGTTTATTTTCTTCTTTCCTTCTCTACACTTTTGACTTCTTGCCTCTACATCAACTGATTTGTTTTTCTTTTACTGAAAATTATGATTACTTGGTAGGTTGGTGTGCTTGATGAGGAGAAAATTCTTCCAATCGGAAAGGAGGTAACAGGAGTTGGGGTTTGCTCCACGAAAAATGGAGTTCATGAGTTAAAATCTTGTGATGATCTTCCTTTTTTTCTGTAAGGCCATCAATTTTAATGTTTGTAGAAAGTCTTTATCCGAATACTGTAAATAGGCTTGGACCGTAAATATAAAGCAGTGACAGCTTATGATCTTGACAAATTTGTATATATTTATTTGTTACATGCAAAGGAAGTTGGAGTAGTTTCAGTTTACAGCTCATAAATTTGTTAATTTGGTTGCTAAATGTTTATATAAGCATTGATTTTTTTTTTTTTGCTTTTTTTTTTTAAGACATATGTTTTGGATGTAATTATCATTAATTGATCTTACATTTTTAACCATTTTGTAGTGATGTTTTTGGTCAAGATTCCTGAATAATTTATTTTGTGCAGAACTGAGTTGACCAAGGATCAAATGCTCATAGACCTCTCTTTCAAAACAAAGATCTTACTATGGAGTGGTATTGTTGTGGGCTCAGTGTCGATTGGCATACTTGGCTATGCAGTTGCTAGGTACTTTATCTAGCTTCATTTATGTTCATGCGGTTTCTGGTTAAAAGCAGAATTCACCTTAATAAAAGGTTTTCTACCTTTGAACGTTATATGCCTCTAATGATTAGATTTTAGGTTTCTATTTATGTTTTTAGCTTTTTCTTCCTCTTTCTTGGTAGAATAGGTGGAAAATAACTAGGATTCCCTGTTTGATCTCCAATTTAGTGGAGGTGAATGTGATAGACTGAGAAGGCCAGAATGCCATGGCTATGGTTAACATGAAATTAGTGAATCAATTGCAAAACTGATGAGCTGTGAAAATGACAGTATAATAGCAAATATGCAATGAAAACGTGATGTAATGTACCAAAGTAACTAAAGATGTGTATTAATTGTGACCCAAGTGACCACAATAAACGGAATAACGATTACAAGCTTCCGAGAGGCTAAACTCTCCAGTAGGAGTTGGGAACTCAATACTATATATTTTCTGATTTACTTTTTGCTTTTCCTCCTCTTTTTATACTACTTTCCCCTACAAACCTATTTCGCAAGCTACATAGTTAACGAGGTAATCACTATAATACTCTTATAGATAATTTATTAATTCCTATAATAATACCCCAAAATGTGATGCATTAATTGAATTTATCATGTTGCTTGCGGTCCTTTTTGACTGAAACAGCATTCATATATTTACTCTCTCAATAGATCGAGTCCATGACCATTTCATTAAAATAATTCATCCTGATACTACAGCAATAATCCTTCCTCATATTACAGCAATAGCAAAACCTGAATTGATGCTAACAAATTGAGTAAATGCTTTTTTTTATTCTGAAAATGTTAAATATAGTCTATTAGAACAATATCATGACAGTGTCCTAATCTCTTAGAGAAGGTCGGATGATCCATTTTAGGGCCTAGGGATGTTTTATAAAAGGGTTTTGACACAAATAATCCCAACTAATGGTTGTCTTTTGTCCCAAGTTTGGATTAAATAGAATACTCCCACGTTAAGGAGACACTCCCCACCGAATGATAAGCCTGTTTTACTTTAGCCAAACGCTCATCCTCTTCCGTGTTCCCCACCTCCATCTTTTAATCTCTATCCATTCCTCCAAGCACTCCTCCCGAGTTTCCAACTTATCACAATCAATCATAAACACGGACCCATGCCTTCTATTATCTTTTATTGTGAGATAAATTTGATCAAGATGATGAAGGTTTTAAAAAAGAGTCTATTTGAGAAGGATGTCCCTGTAGTAGGGGTTACTTGAGTCAACTTATACTAATTGGGATTATTTTGAGAAGATTACCAATAGTTGGCATAATTGGTGTCAAATTTTTGTAAAAGATAAGTAAATTATGAATGTGACGCTCTTAATTAGAGGGTGCCATATGGCCACTGGCCTAGGACTTTTGGAACACAGTGGGCTTCTTATATATTTGTATTATTATTTTAGATTTTACCTTTAAAAGTGGACTCATTTGCAAAGTTTTTTTTTGGCATCTAATGTCAGTTTGGTCCTTTTTTTTGTTTCGTTTCAGGAACTGGGTTAAGTGGAAGCAATGGTGGGAGCGTAGGAGAGAGCAGAGGCAAATGCGTGCTAGACTTGATGCTGATGCTGATGCTGATGCTAACCATGGCAGCAGCAATCCCGAGTCAGAAGATGTAGAAGAAGAGGAAATGGGAGATATTCCTGATGGACAATTGTGCGTTATCTGCCTCATGAGGAGGAGGCGGTGTGCATTTATACCATGTGGACACCTCGTTTGTTGCCAAAGATGTGTGTTTTCAGTTGAACGAGATCTAGCACCAAAGTGCCCTGTTTGCAGGCAGGCTATCCGTGGTTCTGTCAGGGTATATGATACGTGAGGTATATGCGCTTCTCCTAGAGTTAGTCTAAAAGACAGGAAATATTTGTGCATGTGAATTCTATCTGATTTCTGTTCTTTTGATATGTACATAATAATACTTGTATTTTTTATGTCGAGTTAATCACCATTCGTTCTATAGAAATTGATCCATATAATTTTGTTTACCTATGCTGGCAAATGGGATTCAAGACTCAAGTGGTCTTGTATTCTGTTATCGTCATCTACCTATGGCTATTATTCCTTTTAGTCTAGTTAAGTACTTCAAATTAAAATATTTTTTGTTTCGACTCGATGTGAGTTAATCTAGCTTTCATTTTCATAGTCACAACTTCAAGTTTTCATTAATATTGTAGTGTATTATTTTGTTCATCATTTCTTCGTTATTCGTTAATTTCATATAATTGATTTTGTTTACCTCCATGTCTCTTGTTATTGGGGTTGATATTTATGCATAAATTGTGATTAATTGATATGTGTTCTAGCCTTCTAGTTTTTATACTTATCAAGAATCACAGAATAACTAATGAGGTTGACCAAGTGACTAATTTTTCATGTTCGTGTGACTTTGCATGTGAAAGTCGGGATTTCGATGTTGTGTTCTTTTTATTAGACTATTAGGCTATTCATTATTCTATGAACTACTTCGGTAAAGATCATACGCTTTTAAAATAATGAGTTCATATGCTAACAATTATATTAGATGAACTATGCAATACATTTATGGAGAATGTCTCACAGTGAGATCGTCTCACACGAGAATTTGTGCTATTATTCTCATCCTTAGCATTGAATCTTAACCTTTGTGGTTGAGCATATTGGATCCTTTGATCGCCCTAGGTTTTAGTTCATTGTTTAAGTTCACATCGTTTTTGAATTATATTCTTTACTCTTTTAGTTTTCTGTGTTATTCATTTTGCATTAATTTAAATTATAATATGAAGGTTTTTACATAAATATGCAAAATGAATGGGACGAACGAGTAAATTTCATTCCTCCATCGTCTTATGCTAATATGAAGGTTTTTACATAAATATGCAAAATGAATGGGACGAACGAGTAAATTTCATTCCTCCATCGTCTTATGCTATCTCTTGGTTAGTTTAATATCACTGCCAAGTGCCAATTCATCATTCATTCGTATTGTTATTCGGTAAATTTGTCCCAACATGCCCATTTGCATTAGTACTTAGTGGAAGGATGAGATAGGAAACCTTAAACTAGAATAGCGACAATCTTGGTAGTTAGTAATAATTGTAACGCTTTATTATTGTTTGGTAACCTTACTAGTTAGCTATACCTATCAACGCTTTATTATTGTATGGTAAAAAGTACTTGTGGAGAAAATCCAAAAAAAACAAATAATAAATGTGTAGAAGAATACTGAAATAATTTAAGATTAAGTTCTAGAGATTCAAGCTTTATCCCTTAAAACATCTAAGAACAGAGGGAATGAAGCTCAAATTTACGAGGATCATTTAATTTGATTATGTTCTCGGTGGTGGTATTATACTGGAGAGAGAAGAAAGATATGCTATTGTGTAGGTCTAAGGGTTTAGAATAATCATCTATGTTAGTGTATGAGTGTATTACTCCCTTTATACAATAGGAAAGGCGTAGCCAAAATTGGGGTAATAAAGCCTACGATATAAAAAGCAATTAAGTCCATAGTAGAAAGCTGTAGACAACACAAATACCCCACCTGATGAAGTGCTCGATTAGACTCTACTAATGTATTCTCGTCTTTGTTGCCTCGTTCAAGGCATGTTCCATTCCGATCTTGACTAGGCATTACTTCGATGCTCATAATTTGCTTCTCCTCATCATACACAACGCCTAGTGTTCCGAACACTCACTCGACAAACCAGGTGCAAATCAAGACCAATCTCAACAAATTTATTGGTGAAATAATAAGAAACAATAAATTTATAGATCATAATATTATTAGAAAATAGTCTTTCCAACTTTAAAAAAAAAAAATTAGAACTTGCTTTATTTTATTTTTTTGTTAGTGATACTATTAATAATGCAAACAGTTGCAATGGCAGAGCTCACATTAAAACCTAGAAAAAAAATAATTCAAAATTTAAAAATTTGGACATTTCTTTTGGAAATTTGGTTTACTAGGTTCAACATTTTGAGAGAGAAAAAAAAATCAAGGTATAAAGCTATAAAACAATAAATAAAAGCATAGAGTATCTAATCAAAAGAGGTTGGAAATGCAAGTATTCTGGATAAGATTGTAGAGTCTCAATTATTTTGGTCACTCAACGGGTAGTATAGAAGGAGAATAACATTGTCCATTTAACTTTTTTTGGTTAAAACTTATAATTTTTTGAATTCTTATTAATTGGTCTAGCTTATTTTTCATGTTGTTTATATATTTCTCCTACTTTTTATATATTTTTGCCCAATTTTCTTTTTCATAGTTACCTCAAATATTGTACTTAGCAGCAAATGCGACTGAGTGAAAGAGAGTAAAAAGAAATAGTAATAAAAGTTGAGGGACGTAAAACGGCGAAGCAGAATAGAAATTTAGAATAGTAAGCAATTAAACATATAAAAATTTTAAATTAATCACTGTAATTTGTAAATCATTGTAAAAGACAAAATAAATACCAATAAGGTAAACAAAATAAAAAGGATAAATTAAAATTCTAAAAGCTCCAATATATTGAATTTGTCTACATAAGGATGATTTATCAATATTACATTACCTCGTTATTTACCTAGACTATCTTGTAAGCATAACTGCATAAGTTAGCATCCAACAAGACGGGATAGACACGTACGTATAAGAATCTTGTCTTGCGTTAAAACCAAAGCAACGAAGGGAGTGGGGAGTGGAGTAATGGTTCCATGTGTCAGATCCCTATCAAATATCAATGCAAATTGCAATGAATGAATGAATGTATGAATGAATGGAATTGGCAGCATTCAATCTTGTTTCCTTACTCAATCATCATTTTCATTCAACAGGCAAGGACTACCAAGTAGGGACCACACCACAGTAATTCAGTACTGTTACTCTGCAGACAATGCTGGCACACTTTTCTATGTCGTCCCATGCAACTCCACAGTCCACAGTTTCGCTTTTGTTTTTTCCTTTTACTCTTCTTACTTGCTCTTACTGTGAAGTGTGAACTCTACCCACAATTGTACCGGTTAGTCTCTTAAACAGAACTTTTTAAAAAAAAAAAAAAATGTCAAGTCTAGTCTATTAAAGATTAAAATTTATTTATTATATTTTAAATATTTATTAATGCTTATGTATCATATTCTTAATGTCTATTTTTAATATCTCAAATATCTACTTAAATTATTATTAATGTCTACTTATAATATTTTAAAAAATATATAATGTGCCGACCCAATTAAAAATGATCTCTTAAAAAGACTAAAAAGACCGCCTAAGTTATAACACTTCTTATTTTAATAGAGTACCATTTAAAGTTGGTGGTGGACTAAGTCCTTACAACACTTTTTTTAGATCAACACTAATTTTAAGCACAATTTCGATTCCTACTTTTTTAGTGGTACTTGTGATTTAAATTGCAAATCAAATTGTACTTTTGGTATTTGGCTTATTTTACGGTCTAAATAGTTCATTTTAATTTTTTATTTATAAAAACTGATTTTCAGTCTAGTTTTGGTTTTTAGACTAAAATAGACCAAACTATAATCGTATTATATTTAAATATCGGAGTTACTTTGAAAAATACGTTGATATTTTGAGATGTAGTTTTTTTATGGTAATATATACTTAAATTATGTTAATGCAATCAATTAATTATGAATTATTATATTGTTGACTATAGATGCGAAATATTTGCATAAAAAAATATATTAATTTGATACAAAAAAACTAACAAAATCGCGGATCAGACATACCAGATCGTTATAGAATGGTTCGATCGGATTCAATAGGTAATTAAAACGATCTAATCTGTTCTAATGTGAAAAAAAATATATGGATAAAATTTATTTTATAATGTGAAACAATGCGAGTCATATGAAAAATAAAATTATACCCCTAGCAAATTTTACTCAACAAACTGGAAAGAAATAATGTCTATATTCTACAATAACACCTTGGTTACATACTGCCATTATTGATGATTTTTATAACACATAAATTTATATATTATTTTATCAAAATCCGAAACAGAACAATGTATTTAATATTTTAAAGATACTCTCTCCTATCTAATGTATGTGTCTTATTAAGTTATGTACAATCTTCAATGCACTAATCTATTTATAAATATCTTTGATTTCACATAATAAAAATTTTATAAAATATTGATATTAATAGATTTTTCAATGAGACAAATAAAAAAAATTCTACACTTTTATGTATTAATTTATAAATTAATAATAAAATACAAATTACAAGTATAAAAGTGTAAAAAAAAGGATATCTAAAATTAGTAAGAGACAATATTAAAAATTTACGAATTTGTAATAAAGCAATTTTTAAAAAGTACACGATATTATGAATTTGCATCATTAATTATACGTTACTTGTAGTTTGAAGACTTACAAATTCAGTTATCAAAATTTATTCTTTGTTTTACAAATATTTCAAAATAAAATTATTAAAGTTGTACATCAAATACTATCCATTTATCACTATAACAAATTTTTTGAAAAGAAAAAAAGAAAGTAAATAAAAAAGTAAAAATTTAATCCAACAACATTCATTATTGTTATGGATTTCCTAGGGAATTTCAGCATGCGTTTTTGGTTCAAGTAGAAGCGTTTATTCGGGTCATCGGTTGATTTTGAGTTAGGTGTTTTGAGTCGGTTTAGAATCGGATTTTGTGTCAATATTATTTTTTACATAAATGTAAATCATTTTTGAAGTCGGGTCAAATCGGGTTCTGTTACAAGAATACAAGATCGGGCAAATTTCGAGTCATTGAGTCTGTTTTGAACACCTCTAGCTTGAACCAAACATTTACTAACAGAAGTGTATTATTTATCAGATAAATATTTCTCCAAGACGGTCTCAACATAAGATGATGACTCATATAAAAGTTAAAAATCCCATTTAATATATGGGCTAAAAATCTATGATCTCATCTAATACACAATATGATAATATAAACTCCGATACCAAATCCTATCATAAAAAAGTCTCACAAAAATACACCTATATTTATCCTTGATAGTTGTTAGGACTTGGGAGTTAGGAATTCTCGCTTTTCACTTCTCAGTATAATTCATAGCCAAACACATTACAAACTATAAAAAAGTAAAAGTATTTTAAAACATACGGAAATTAAAGTAAAAAAAGTTATCTACTTAGTTTTTGGATTCAATTTATTATACATATTACTTGAATTTGTGTGGTTCGGTTGAAACAAGAGGTATTTTGAAGATGAAATGAAAATTTATAAAGGGACAAAACTCAAGGTAAAAATTAAGTAAAAAATGTAATTTGATAACAAAATAAAACATCCTAAAAGATCCTTTTTAGTTATTATTATGTTTCGACTATTTTTAAGTGACATTATTACTTACCTCTACGGCTCTACCTTTGTTATTTCGTATTTACTTTTTTATTCTTTTGTCCTAATTTTGCATTTATTTTTATCTCCTTAGAATTTTTATCATAAATCTCTCAAGATATAATCCTTTAGAAAAAAAACTCTCAGGATATAAAACTTGAATTTCTAGCAAAACACAAAATTCAAGCTTTGTGGAGGGCGAATCACCTAATCAAATCAATTGATAAAATTAACTCGTCTAATCAATGATTTTAATCAGCTTCCAATTACAAGCTATAGGGGTTCTTGGTTCATGGCTTTTGATTTAGCTTTTTGGTTGGTTTTTGGTTTATTGGTTGGTCCACCAACCAAAAAAGTGTTTGATAAATGGCTTTAAAGCAGCTGAAAAGCTGGCTTTTAAGCCAATATGAAAAAGCTGCTCCGGTTAGCTTTTTTTATTGACTTTTCGCTTGTTGAACCACTTTTTCTAATAAACAGCCAACATCCGATACTCAAATTTATCAAACATCTTCGCAAACAGCTGAATTTTTCAGCTAGCTTAAAAACCAACAAAAATAGCCAACATTTTCAACTGGTCAAATAGGCCAATTAAAAAAATCAGTCACCAACAACCAACAACCAACAACTAATTACCGAACACGCCATGCGAAACAGCCTCAAAGAAGAGGACAAGTGACTAACTGACTAAGTGTTGGGATATAAAGCGAAGAGCATCATTGGGAAGCCAATGGCTGTTAATTGCTAAGACTAGCAAGTTGGGTAGTGTACCAAACTACCAATGCAATTCCCATCATGTGTTAAATGTAAAAACATTATCATAAAGTTAAAACCAAAACAGGGTAAAAAAAAAAGGTGATTATATTCTTCATGAATAAGAACATACTCACTATATACACTGCACACTGCACACTGCACACTGCACACTGCACACTGCACACACCTCTCATTTCTCAGGTGTAAGCAAAAGACAGTATAGACTTAACCATTGTAACATCACCTACCTTTTATCACATTTCATTCACAAAAAGAACAACATTCTGCAATCAAATACAAGAAACCAAATAATACTTTCTGCAAAAAATCTTAATTCTGATAAAAAAAATAAAAACTTTCAGAATTTAGATTTTAGACCCACTATTTTAATTTACTCATCTTGATAAAAAAAAAAGGAAGGGAATTGAAGAAGGTGAAGTAAGAAAGATGATAAGAGGAAGAGATTATAATAAGAGTAGGTGTGGTGGATTTCCAGCATTCACAGCAAGTCAATGGCAAGAATTGGAGCAGCAGCTTCTAACATATAGATATATTATGTCAGGAATTCCTGTTCCTCCTGAACTCATTTCTACTGTCATTACAAACCCTTCTTCTGATTTTTTCCCTCTTCAACAATCACTACCATGTAAGCTCTTTCACCCTTTTTCTCAAATCTTATGTTGTTATATATGCTGGATTCCTTTTATAATCCAAGAACATGTTTACGAAACAACTCAATCAAGAACTTAAGGTGACAAAAATACTCCATGTTTTATGCTTGATTATGTCTTTATCCACGAAAACCCGTATCACTTAAGACTATGTGATTGTAGCCATATAGTGCAAAAATACTGTTTTGGTCACGGTCACAGTTTAATCACGAAATGGATTTCACGTCCAATATAGATTTTGGCCTTTATTTCAGTCGCAATAAACTCAAAAACCTTTACAATGTGGCTGCAATACGGTGATGGTGATGCAGCCTTATTTTGACATTATGTTTGTAGCTTTAGACTTCAGGATATGTTTTATATTCTACCCGTACGCAGAAGGAAACCCCATGAACGTGTCGATTGTTTTATTGGTTTAGTACATGTAGTGAAGAAAAAGTGAGAAAAAAAGTTACCAAAAGTATATGGGTTGCTAGAATTGTCTAGTTTATAGTTCTACTTTGTTATTAGGGAATATGAGTGTCACTTCAGATGAGATCAATAAATTGTAGCAAACTGTGATCTTTTGGGTGGTGGCCCATTTAAAGCCCGGCCCATTGCACACCCCTGGTGGTGGGCTCGATATTGTTCAATTGTGAAGGTTTATGGAGACATCCAGGGTCATACTTTTGGTCCCTTGTCCATTAAATTGTTTTCTACTATTGTGTTGCCTACTGTTATATTCAGCATATTATCAAAAAAATTATGAGATGCACACACTTCACAAGATAAAGAGACATATATCATCTCAAAACCATATAACAATGGGAAAAAGGAATCTAATAACTTATAAACTGTATACACCATCTTCAATTTATCGATGTGGGATAACCCATCCCAACACCTACAAATTTATTACCTGATTCTATCAATTCTTAGATTTAATAGTTGTGGTACAAATTAAATATGCAGTTGGATGGGGTTGTTTTGAAATGGGATATGGAAGAAAAATAGACCCAGAACCAGGAAGATGCAGAAGAACAGATGGTAAAAAATGGAGGTGTTCAAAGGAAGCATACCCAGATTCTAAGTACTGTGAAAGGCACATGCATAGAGGCAAGAACAAATCTAAGAAGACTTCTTCTACTTGTTCTTCTACCATTTCTTGTTCTGTTTCTTCATCTAATGATGAGTGTGCTATCAATTATCATCCTCTAATGCCTGACAAAACCCAAGTGCAATCCTTCCATACTACTACTACTCCCTCTGTTTACCCTTTTATGTCTACTCAATCCTCCTCCTTGTCAACTCATAATTGTACTGAGTCAACTCAACAAAGCAGTATTGCTCCTCATTGGCTTTTCGATTCTCAGTCATATGATCAGCCTAACAAACAGATGAGGTTTGTCTTTTTCTTTTGAACTCTGTTTATGAAATTAATTCAACGAAAAGATTTGGTTTGATGGTTGAGACTAGGGGTGTTCAATGGGCTAGGCGCCCATTTTGAGCACTTATCCGGTTCATTTTTAGAAGCGCTTTGCAAGGACGGGGCCGAAAATGGGCTATACTACAATTAAAATGAATTAGGCTATAAAAGGGCTCAATAGGGGCTAAAAAAGAATCTTTGTAAATAGCATAATTAATGTATAATTTAAATATTAATATCAATTTAATTATTTAAATGATAATTTAATTGTTATAAATTGATAAATAGGGATTAAAATAATTTTTAGTACTATAATGGGCCTAGTTGGGTAAGTCCAGGCTTTGAAAACCCGGCCCATTTAAGGCCTATATTAATTTTAAAGGCCTTTATTCGGCCTGGTCCATATTTACTTAAATCCGACCCGGCCTTTATTAGGCACATTGAACACCCTAGTTGAGACTTTAAGATCCGTTATACTAACTATACTCTAACATGATCGATCATATAAGAGCTTTCGGACTAAAGGACTTGATTCACAAGCTCTTGTCAATGCATGATGGGTGAACGAGAAACTTGTGATAATTCTGTCACATCAACAATAATAGTTTAAACTCTAAACTATGCATTGACGAGGGGAACAAAAGGATTATGCTGGAGATTATGGCTTAAGAGTGACAAAGTAGATAGGATCATAGGAAGTCACAACCATTAGAAAAATAAATTTTATGTGATCTTACATTAAAGAATTAGATAAAAATTGACTGACGTATAAATTGGACGGGCCACATTTTCTAATATCAATTGGTTTTAGAATGGAACCTCATATCATCAGGTTTATATGCAGCAAACTCTTCTCTTGTATGTGTCTTGTTGTGTACACTATACAAGCCCGTTAAAAATTTATCAACAACTACCGGCGTCTAACTTGATAGTTGACACAAGATTGACACGTGTTAGAGTTGTGCAATTTAGGTCGATGAACTTCGGATATAATTTGGAGTCGGTTTCAGTTAGAACTTGAAGGTTACAGTCGATTAATTAACAAATGAAACTTGTTTAAATACGATTTAATATTGGTTTTAATCGATTTCGATAAAAAATGAACTCAGTTAGTAATCGGTTTAGAGGAGTTATGAAAGATAATGTATTGTCTTTCCTTGATCTCTTGATTATACTTTTAGTGAAGAATTTATACACTTTTGACCACATAATGTGATAAATATTATAAATTAAAAATAATTAAATACATAAAATCTTTAATTGCACAAATTCTTATAAGAAGCAGTATTTTGAATGATCGAGTTGATTTCGGGTTAGATGTTTCGGATTAGTTTTAAATTGAATTTTGTGTTCATATTTGATTTTACATTATTGTTAATCATTTTTAAAGTCAAGCCAAATCGAATCATCGGAGCATTTTTTATGTGGATCCGACATGTTGTATGATTGTAGTCTGTAGATGGGTGTTTTCTTATGCAGCAGTTGTAATGCAGGTCTTTGGACTTAGAAGCAGATGAAAGGATAATGAGTAGATTCCAAGAATTTGGATCAAATATCTACCAAGAAAATAAAGAAGATGATACTCAGAAACTATATCAAAATATTCCTTTGCTTCTCAAGTAATTTCTCACAAGTTTTATCGAGAGGTGATCGTATAATAAGCACATCAAATTAGTAATTTTTTTTTTTTGACGTAAGACTTATCGTGTGAAATGTTTAAATATGTATACTTTATTTTGTATTTTCTCTTTTATGCTTTTATTTGCAAACTTTTGAAATATGTAGGTTTCTGCTTAATTTTAACTGTCAATATTTTTAATTATATCATAAAAATTAGTAATAAAAGTATTGATACTAGATAGAATAATATGCAAATTACATTCTTAAAATTTAGGACTTTTACGAACTACGCTCAATGTCTAATATTTGGAATTACAACTACCAAAACATAAAAGTTTATGGCGTTAAGATGAAATCACAAAATTTCGATCACTTATTCTAAAATTACGACCACCAAAATGGTCGAAATTATGTGATTTGGCCCGAACAATACATATAAGAAGAAAGAGTCTCTAGAAGTGGGTTTTGCTTCCCCAAAAGCACGGCAAGTGTTGCCAGATATTGATACAATGATCCAATCAAGTTTTGCAGTCTTTGAAGAAAGGCAAAGTCAAGCTAATAATCAACTAAAAGCGGTCTTGAAAGAGGTTCAAATCAAATTGCAGCAGATGATCATTATAGGACAATGTAAGCGATTGAGCATTAAAGACAAAATTTTCTGGTATTTATGCAACCGCGATATGCACAACAACCTCCTCCATGACCATTTATTTTTAAAAGACTTAATTGTATAATGTATAAAACAATCTATCATTTTATATATTATTCATTTTCATTAGATGTTATTTTATTTGTTTTGATTTATTTGGTTTTTGTTTTATGTGATAAAATTATTATTGCTATATATGATACAATAATTATTTTACAACTGGAATTATAAATATTAAAAATATATTAACATAAAAAACAAATGAAAAGAAATAAAATAACTATAAAATAGGTGACAACATAGGCGACGACACATATGGTCGCCAATGCCAACCTGGCGATGGACATGGTCGTCGCCACAACCAGGAGAAAAGAGGTGATGTGATAGGGTGGTCGCCAATGTCACCACCCATTTTGACTTTTTTAGCATCCACTTGTGCAGTAGCGATGTGCCAAAAGTCGGTCGCCCGAGTTTATTTCTCAATATTATCATTTTATCATTTTAATTTAGGGATGGTAAAATGAGCGAGTGGATGCAGTTTGCCCCCCATAACCATACCCACCTGAAATTTTCATACCTAAAATTTTAATACCCACGTCTGTCCACTTAGGTATGCATTCAAACACATCTCACTCACTATGGTCAACTGGGTATATACCCACCTTATACACGCCTCACATTCACTACAAGTTCGCGTGATATAATCCTTCCAAATTTAATTGTACATCTATTATCCTTAATTTTTTGTCAATAAATTTTAATAAAACACAAAATTCATATACTATGAATATAGGTTGGTCGACTATAAGGCGGTGCGGGTGGGTATTGAGTGGGGTGGGGGGGACAAATGGGTGTGTGTTAGGTAAGACGTCTTGCCAACCACCTACCCACTATACATGAGGGGTATATATGATTTTTTGTACTCATATCCACTTACTATCTACTCGTGTAATTTACCTGCCTGTCATTCCTATATTTTATGATATCAAAGACGCTTATTTCTCCACCAAATGAATATTGGACTAGTTTTTCAAAGAATAGAGATAGAGATAATGTGACATAAGTCGCATAACTCGTCGTTTCCAATATCCTACACTAGACTTATGGAGACCACGCGCATTTTGATAACATACTTGGATGTCATGGAATATACACGTAACACTTCACTCATTCTTCAACTATCTCTCTCCATTTTGCTGTGCGTTTGCCTGTGGATGGCGTGCGCCTAATTTCCTTCTACTAGTGCTTTGAGGGTGCTCCCCTTTTTTACGTCTATTTTCATTTTTTATCTTCCACCAAATCAACTTCTACATATTTTCTACATTTTCTATTCTCTTTAATCAACAAAACCCAGAAATAATTGAGGGCAAATTCTACAATTTTAAATTCGAAGGGCTCAAGATTAACCTTTTTGGTGAGTTTTAATTGATTTCGTCCTGAAAGATTGCATCTTTTTAGGTGTTTTTGGTTGAAAGATTTCTGGGTTTGATTTGGTTTTCTCAGGGTTTGTTTTAACCTTTTTTTTTCTGGATAATTTAGTTATTTTTTTGTTGAAATAAAGAATTATGAAAGCAAATAGTTATGAATTTATATGATTTGTGAAGTTTTTTACGAAGTTATGTGATCGAACTGTAAACTTTATTGAATCGATTCTTGCAAACTTGAAGGATTTCTGAACGAAGTAGGAAGATTATACCATACTTAATACTGTGTGATTATATGTGTTTCATGTTCAAAATTGTTAGTATGATTAAGCTTACTTGAAGTAAAAGATGATTTTGTTGAATTAATCGGAATTCTGGTTTGATTTGGTTCTTCACAGATACATTTTTTGGGCAAAACCCTAATAGGAAAGTTTGAAATCGGTGATTGGTGTAGGATGGGTTCGGATGTTCAAGATGATCAGATTCTTAATGAGGAGAGTGATTTGGTAGAGGTTGTAGAGGAATGGTAAGTTATTAGTTTGATTTGAACATTGCAATATTGCATTTCTTGTTTTATCATTATTCCTTGGCATTGCAATATTCATTTCTTGTCTTAGTAACATAGTGCAAAGACAAAGCCGTGTCACAGAGGTTTTTGAGTTTACCCCCACGAAATCATCTGCATTAACCGCGTAAATTATTCTTTTTGCACTATGGTTAGAAACCCTTTTCTTCATACTATCTATTGAGCCGATCTAGTCTATTCTAGCCTTCTAGGCAACTAGCGTAAATTTTACTATCCGCAACCATGATGAGTGGGTGTTTCATTGTCCCTTGTAGAAGATTGACATGGCAAATCAATAACAGATATTCACGAGAGCTATGCTTTTGAGTGAAAATGAGAATACGATAGTTATTTTTAAAATTTGTGGGTGTTTATTGGTGAATTATTCTTTGAAGATAGACTCTTTTTGTGGTTGATTAATGGACTAGCTTTAACTGATAATTGCAGATTTGTGATGAAACCTAAAGGATAATGTTGTTGCATTATAAGACTTACTAGCTCTAGTGCATTTGCTGCATAGGCCTCCATCTGTTTGCCCCCTTTAGTTCAAAGCTCTCATATTGGAAAGAGGAATGGGGTAAACACGCAATAGATAGAGAGAGTAAATGATTAGTCCTGAGAAATTGAAACACGGACAATGTTAAACCAGGATTCATGTTGATGGCAAAGCATACTGGAGTAATTGATAATATCATAGTTACATGGAACGTGGAACATAGCCACGTCCCACGATCCAGGAACATACGTCCCCAATCCAAACATGATTAGTTTAAGCATAGTGCACTGGAAATTATGCATGAATGATTATACTCATTAAGTTTGCTTGGAGTATTGGATTATAGTAATATTAATAATAGGCTGAATATCCCGGGCCTTTCGAATAAAAGAATAAAAATTATATTTGTTATTTTTAAATATCGTTTTCTCTGTTTGAATTCATCTTGATCCATTAGTCAAATAACATTTTTCGAGGAATAACCAATCAAAGATTTTCACTATATTCCTTTTGAGATTGTTCTAGTTTGTTTGGTATTTCGTAACTCCTACCTTCTATCTTTTTCGTGTTAAGGAATAATGATTAAAACAAGGTGGTTTCATTTGCAGTTCTCATCCTAACAAAAGGAAGTGTGTTAAAGTGCCCAAAAAAATTATGAAGGCAGAGAGAGAAAGATTGAAGCGAGAACAGCTGAATGAACTTTTCAGCAAGCTCGCTAGTGTTCTTGGTAATTCCAGATTCTAACTTGGTGAACTCGTTGATATTTTCAAGTAATACAATATTCAAAGCCTTATATAGTTTTAAATTTCATGCAGAATTGAATCAAGAGAACAATGGGAAAGCCTCGGTACTGAATGAGACTATCAGGCTGATGAAAGAAATGTTTTGCAATATTCAAAGCCTTAGAAAGGAGAATGCAACACTGCTGTCAGAATCACAATATGTAAGCTCTTGGTCTTCTGTTTTGTGCTAAACGATACTCGAATTTGTTGTTAATGAAATAAAATTTGTTCTAGAGTAGTATTTTTTACGACAACAATGCTAAAGCCGTGAACCAATACATTAGTTTTAGTGGTCGTCCATATGAATTTTTCTTTCATTTGGATTTTCAACGATCTCAACTTGTAAGTCTAAATCTTTCATATCCTTTTTCCACTCCTGCTCTTCAAGTCATCTTCGGTCATCCTCGCGCTCTTTCAAGTCTCTCGAGTTCCTACTTTCTATTTTCCTTACCGGTTCACTCATACTCCCGTACCCCAAAATTAGTATTATTCGATTTATGAAATGACACTTAAACAAAAGAGTCTGGGTGAACTCTTGGAAGAGTGAGCCTCAACATGAATGAACAGGCTGGAAAAGAGCGGGTTTTACACGTTTGGATGATGGATTTTTGTTGGAAAATACTTCACATGTGAGGAAGATCCCACATCACTAAAATAACGGATTATAGACTTGAATATAATGCTTGTTGTATAATCCTCCTACTTTCATATTGTTTTGGGAAACAATGAACCTCACCAAGTGTATGTGCAAGTCGACGCTCATGACTTGTGGGTTTGTGCCCATGGGTGTCCTATGTTCACACGAGTGGGCCATAATGAGATTATGTGACGAATTGTCACGGCCTAACAATTTTTACTGTGGTTTTGAATTTGAGATTAGTGTTCCGTGAATTCATGTGTAGTAAATGCTGCAATTATCATGTTGCTAGATGACAGCTGAGAAGGACGAACTGAAAGAGGAGAACACAACACTTGAAGTACAGATTAAGAATATGCAAAACGAATTGAAAGAGAGAATAGGCCAATCTAAGCCGGACTTAAACATTAGCCCTCCTGAATGTTGGCAAACCGATATGCCTTCACACTTCGTGGAAGCCCATCGTCCACAAATGACCCCGACAGATCCATCTACACAGCAGTCACCAATTCTTGGCCCCCTTTATGTCATACCTATCAATCCTGATCTGCAAGCATTTCAAAAGATCGATGCAGCTTCTGTTAATTCACCCATAACCGTGAGCAAACCTCATGCTCGATATCCCACGCCTGCCGACTCATGGCCCTTACAGTTGCTTCCAAAGCAGCCCAAGACAGCAGTAACACAATCATCATCTTAGATAGCATTGTAGCAATATCAATTTGTATGCTAGTGAAATAGTGATCCTAATATCAGCAGCTCCTTTCACTTTAGTCTCATCCTTTGTAAAAGAAACTGAATATTAGCCTTTATAACAAAATCAATTCTTGTTGTACATGTATCATAAATCAGTTTTCCAATAAGTCTAATTTGTATCGTTGTATGCATAGCTTGTTTACTATCAGGATGTTCATTTTTCATTGAAGATCCGAGTATATAGCCAAATTAGGTGATGAAAGTGATCTCAAAACAACAAATAAATACTCTCTTTGTTTCTTAATGAAGTTTTCACAAAGAATATTTACGGTACTTAAGAAAAATGGAACCTTTTATAGATAATGGATATATTATTTTAGTAAATAAAATAACACAAGCATTTGAATGATCCAATGATCCGACTATCGCGTTTGCAAGTTTGACATTTCGAATCCTCATTCTCCAACAACTTGAAGGGGTGGACAATGCTACTCATTCTCCCCTAATACTCTTGTCATAGTTATTAGTTATTAGTTAATAGTTAAGATTCAATGTCATAACGCTACAAGTTTAGGCATTATACATCCCCATTGGCCATAGTCCTACCAAGCTTACTATAGTTTCCTACACAATTGACAACTTTTCTAGCTTGCTTCTTCAAAAACCTACAAATTTTCTGTAAAAACTAACACATAATCCTTTAGCAAAATGCAACAAATTGTAACTAAAACCCAATTACAATAACAGTTATTCATTCATTCCATAAGGCGAAGATTGGAACCTGATTAACAACACCAAGATGAGTATTTTTACTTAGCCCGCCATTGTCAGCAACTTCATTATTTTCGCCATTACTTACTGCACATTCTTCATACTTGTGATTTTCTGGTGACAAGTACACTGGAGATGAATTACATTCTTGAGACCGAGTTTGATCATCAGTTTGAGAAGTCCACATAAGACTAGCAGGCAAGTCATTAGAACCATCATTGTCGCGGCTATCTGTTATAGCAAGAGGCTCTTCTAGCTGCAAAGCCAGTGGAGAGTCTTTATTCGGTGATGGGCGTTTTGCAAGATCGCTCGCGATTAAAGTGTTGCTCGAGCAAATTCTCTTCACATCATATCTACTTATATCGAAATTGGTTACTGCACTTGTGCCTCTAAATTTTATGGCTGCAATATCATAAGCCTCTGCTGCTTCCTCTTGAGTGCCTGGCAAGGACATTATACATATCAACCCGATGATTCGAATGAGCACCTCTTCAAAACATGTATCATAATCTACACAATTCTCATTTAATATTGTTTCGAGACAACCTTAATGTGAACTAAATAGTCCGGCTAAATTAATTAAAACATCCAATCTCTTGTTAGCATCATCATTATCCTATCTAGAGGTGTTCAACTGGCCGAACCTTGACTTTAATCCCTATAAGCCTCATTTTAGAAGGGTTCTGCAAGGGTCGGGTTGATAATGGGCTGGGCCAAAAATGAACTCTATTACAATTAAATTGGAGCAGGCTATAAAAAGGCATAATAACTGCCGAAAACGGGCCTTTGTAAATAGTATATATTGGTGGATGATTTAATCATTATAACTAACAATGGGGAATTATTAACGTTTTTACAATTTAATTATTTTAAATTGATCGATGGGTATTATAAACTCTAGTAAAAAAACGTGCAAGACATTGTAAACCCTGCATTAAGTTTAAATAGACCTTATCCAACCCGGCCCTATCCAGTCTATTGAACACCCCTAATCATATCATATTTAATCATTGTTAATTAATATAAAAAATAGGGAAAAAAAAAAAAGAAAAGAGACAAAAAAAAAAAAAGAAATTACTAAAAGTGCCAAGGTACAAGTCCTTATTGCCTGCAACCCTTCCAATTCGAGCCTGCCATCTACCATGTTGATGGTGTCTGAGAAAGCAAAAAACTTAGCATAAAAAAGGAAAGTATGATAGATTTATTCATGGATTCCTTTTAACTTCATTCGCCTTTTTATAATGCTTAATCAAATTGCTGTAATTGTCACATGCATGATTATATTTTTACCCTATTATTGCATCTCATCATTCAATTTTAAAGCTGCCATCTTTTTGCTGCATCATTCAGCTACCACTTTACTACCATTATTTTTATCAATGCTGAATTTAAATTCTATAAAATTGCTTATAATTTTTTGAAATTTGTATTTATTTCATTATTGTAAGAACTAATTTTTCTAAAAGTTATTTAGTGTTTTTTCGATAATTTAAATACTAAAAATAAAATATTATTAAAATTTTGAATTGCTGAAATAAATATAATTAATTTAAAACCAACTCGTTTGATTGTTTTAAAGTCTCTAATCACACGCGGTACGATTACATACCTTGTCACACCTCTATATATAGATGCTCCCCTTGAAAATCCACTGCTTTGCCTGTATCACATAGAATAAACACATTCTTATGGGCTAAGTGTACATACATTATCGTTATCAAATTTATTCAGAATATGATATAAGAGGTGGGATGAATGCACGTTAATCGACATGCTCCTATACTTGTTAGCATGAGAGGATCAAGACCTAGACCTATTACAATTTCCGACATTTTATAGGCCCTAGACAAAATAAAAGAAAAAAGCCCTTTCTCCTGAGGGTTAATTCTAGTTCTAATGGGTGCTTGCAAAATAAAAGAAATGAACTTTATATATTATAATTATCATTCTTAATGTAGACATGTTATACATTTTTTGATTGATAAGAAAACTAACCTAATTAAAAATGCATGATGAGCTCAAGTATGACTGTATGAGGCTAAAGTAAAATTAAAATTTACAAACAGTATTAAAGTTAAGTTGAGATATTCAACTCTATTTTAGTCATCAGCTTTAGACAAATGTCTACCTCATCTAGGGTCAGAAACTGCCCTATTCTGACTTAATTAAAGCTTGTTAATATTAAGTTAAAATATAACACAATAAATGTGATAATTGAGTTGGTTTTTATTAGTATACGAATGTTCAATCCACCATATACTACAATCCTGCTTGGCCCCTACTTACTATTGGACATATTTCTTATTCATTTGAAATTAATACTGATAATGATATTTCTCTACGCAACATGTTACTATCAATAGTTGGAAGATAAAAAATAGGATAGAACATTTACCTTCTTAAATGGGCAACAAATTCCTGCCTGCTCATGTTCTTCATATCCTCAAGTTCTTTCTCATAATCAGTAAGCTGGTTAATTCATGGAATATTTATTATTTAGATATAAAAAATCAAGTCAACTCTTGTTACAGCCAAATTAGCGGGCTTTGACTTTTATATTAGGAGTATAATAACTTACAGTAAAATTGATATGAGTAGTTGGGCCCCAGTATTTTAATGCTGCTAAATCATAAGCTCTTGCTGCTTTTTCTTCCTTGTCATACCCACCTGATCATTTATACATCAAAATTATGTTTGATTGCCATTTGATAATTTTATGTTGCACAACCTAAAAAAGGTTTCATAATATAGGTATAAATTTTTTTGGAGTAAATAAAATGTTTTATACTCCTTTTTTAAATGAAGTTCTCAAAAAGAATGTTAAGAAAATAAAAAAAATATAATCTTTTTAGATAGTGAATATATTATTTTATTGAATAATAAATTTTATGGAGGAAAAGTAAGGATTATAAACATTAAAAAGATATTAAAAGAAAATTAGTGAAAGAAAAAAAATATGAGAACCACAACTAATAGAGAAATGATATGAAGTTAATGGGAAACACATGAGAATTATAAAGAATATAAAAATATAAAAATGATATGAATAACTTCTATTTGATGAGAACAACAAATAGAACATCTCAATATGAGAAATGAGAATTTTGAGAAAAAATTTTTGCAATGTTTTGGGCAAATGTTCCAACTAACACTACCTACCATTTTACCAAGGATGTCTTTCATTAAATTTCAACATATCCATAAATTCAGAATAATTACAGTAAAAGTAACACACATTTTTTGACAATATGGAGCAGAATTGTTAATATATATATATATATATATATATATATATATATATATATATATATATATATATATATATATATATATATATATATATATATATATTCGTCCCATAATACATGTATAATTTGTCTATTTTGATTTGGCATATGTATATTACTCCTATAAACGATTACTTAATAGCAAAATATTATTGTTAGATTATGACAATTGACAAACATGTAAACATTAGTAAGATTATAAAGTAATTATATAGTACTGGAAATTAGACAATTTATAAACTATTTAATGATAATATATGTAGTGATTTAACAAGTGTTGTAATTTGTAAATTAAAATTAAAAAAAAATTATCTAGAATAATTCAATATTTTTATAATTTTCATACAATAATTTTACCTATTAATTAATTATGAATAACCATGAATAATCCTATTTTTAGGGATATTTTACTAAAATAAACTTGAATAACTTAATAAACTCTTGTAATTTACCAAAAATTAAATTGAAACTTAATATAAAATTAGAAAAAAATTCCACATATTTACATGAAAAATTCTAAATAATTAATAAAAAAATTCTGAAAAACATTTTAACATTTTTTTTACATTTTTTTTCGACATTTTATTTTAATTTATCTTTTTTTAAATAAAACTTCTTATAGCGAGTCAGATTATTTGATTACCAAGTTTACTCTAGACAAGTACCTACTAAAGTTTGGATTATTTATGATTAATGATCAATATATGAGATTATTATAGGAAAATCATGAAAATATTTAATTATTTTAACTAATTTTTCCTAAAAATATATATATAACCAGTATTATATATTGGGGAAAATACAAGGACAAAATCAAATAAAATACATGACAATTTAGATGATATGAAATTCGTAAATTACGAGTTACGACTATAAAAGATTATTTACAATTAAAATATTTTTCCACATATTTGAAGGTTTCTTTTTTATATCACTTCAATTTATTTGTCGCACTTGCAATATATTTACGATAAAGACGAAGGTGATTTCTAAAGGTGATTGTGATTTGTGATCATTGGTATGACAAGATAACAAGAATCTGTGTACAGTAATTGGGATCCAAATTGAGATTTTATGAGTATTTTCTCAAAGTATGCAAATTGACCCTGAATAGGAAAACTTTACCCCAGAGTCAGAAGAGTTCGACTCGGTAATTATCCGACCTTATATAATCAAATTCGACTTAGACTTGACTTTAAAAGTAAATTTACGGAGAAGTCAATATTAACATAAAACCCGACTTTAAAAATGAATTTACAGTAATGTAAAAGTCAGTGTTAACATAAGACCCGATTTGAACATGACGTTTATAACATCTAATCCGAAACCAACAATTAGTTAATATGAATAGCTTTAAACCCAAGTATATGATGTAAACAGAACTGGATTCTAACCATATAGTAGTACAATTAACATTTATTGAAAAGGAAAGAGAGTTCAAATTGTCATCTAGAAAACCAAAACAGTCCAAAATGAGTGTAAAGGAAAATTCACGTACCTAGGTAAACTGCAATTTTTGACCAATCCCATTCCCAACAGCCAAATGCCAGAAAATGAGAAATTATAGGTTCAACAAACAACAGAAAACGCCAATGTTAGTCAAATTACAAATCAGTTTTAAATTAATTATTAAGGATATATAAAAAAAAATTGTCAAAAATTAACTAAAAAAAATAGACCAATGTTAGTCGAAGAGTACCAAATAAGGTTTTTCTTCAGTTGACCGTCAAATATAACGGTTGACTAGTCAAAAGCGAAAATTCTTCATCCTCATCTTCAACTTCTTTTTCAATTTAATTTCGATTTTGAGTAAAATGTAGAGGCAGAAAATAGTGAGGAAATTAAATTGGAAAAGAAATTGAAGATGAGGAAGAAAAATTTTCGATTTTGACCAGTCAACCGTTATATTGACGGTCAATTGACGAAAAACGTAAATTGGTACTCTTCGGAAAAGAAAAAAATTTATTAGGTATTTTTTGACAAAACTTATTTTATTATATACTTTTTGGAAAAAGAAATTTATTAGATACTTTTGACACTTTTCTCTAAAAACATTCACTAAATCAGTGATAATCTAAAAAATAATTGTTTTTCTCTAAAAAATACTTCCCCTTTTTAATAATACACTTTTTCAATGAAAATAATTAAATTATCATTTATTAAACTATTCAAAAATATTAAATATTTTTAAATTAGTATAATGAAAATTATAAAAGATTGACAAAATGAGAATATGTATTAAGACACAATGTATTACCCAAAATCTTACATGACTATTTGTTTTACATACACAAAAAAAATTATAAAATAAAATTAATTGATAAACAGTGTGTACCATTCCAAAGATAATTATTAAAAAAAAGAAATTATAAAATAAAATGAACTAACCTTGCCTTCCTTTCCTAGTTTGACCTTCTTTCCTGCAGCTATTATCCCATAAATGGGCCTCATATCTTCCTGTCCACCTATGTCTACCCAAAATTTTCCAAAAAATAGTAAAACATTTGTAACAAAACACAACCCATAAAATAATAAAAACAAAAAGTACTCATCAAATATGAAATATATTTTTGTGTACACATGTTTTATATATAAGAAAATTAATCAAATAAAGTAAATTTTATTTTGAGATAATACAATTCCTCCGTGATTCTAATATTGCTACACTTTTTTTTTGAAATATAAGATTGCTACACTTTAGTTTCTCTTTAGTTAATAATTTGTTTCAATAAATAATTTTATAATTATCATTTATTTATAAGTTTATAACTAGATATAATAACACTTTAAGATTGCATTATGGAGAATGGTTGGAATTTAAAAATTAGAAAAAATATCATTAATTAAACATATAGAATAAAAAATTCTAAAAAAAATAATATAGTGAAAAATGTATTACATTAATAAAACAAAATTTTATTTGATTATATTTTCTCTTAAATAAAAAATATAAAATCAATTAATCATTACTTAGTTGATAAATAATGAGTACTATATATATACAACAATTAAAAAAAAAAAAAAAACTATTATGAAAATTGAGTAGTATAACGTACTTGGTAACTCCACGATACTGAGACGTTCTTTGGCCGAATGAATCAAGAGATTTCCTAGGCACCAGTTCTTTACCACAAACTGATTTAGATTGCCCTCGCTTTTTGCTATCGACAACCTCAACCAACGGACCCGGGCCCGGGTCTGGACCCTTTTCAGGGTTCACAGATAGGGAGAGTGATTGGAATTGACAACCACCAGGACCAGCACTAGCACCTTGGGTAACATTAAAAGTAGTAGTGGGTCCCACTGTTGTTGGGTTTTGCCTAAGCCAAGATTTGAACTGAGAGATGGCGGCCCCATCAAATGGGGAAGATGAATAGTGGCAATCAAGTGTTTGTGAATAATTTCCCGTTAGAATAACATTTTCTCCTTGGGGATAATTAGGAGGATAAGGGCATGTTTGGATTTGTGAGGAAAATTGGTCTTGAGAAGGAGGAAGTGCATTCATGTTTATAACCATCTTGTTTTCTTGGTCTTGAGAAGTTGTGTAACAACACCCTAAAAAGTCCTCTAGTTTTGGGTGCTGCCCATGATTTCCATACTTCCACTCTATTTTCCAAACAAAAAATACCACTAAAAATCATTACTAGTTAAACATACATTTCCACCGTTCCAAATTATTTGCTACCTTACAAAATAATGCAATATTTATTCCTCTATCTTTAATTTGTGATTAATTTTTAATTTATAGATCTTGTTTGATTTGTCTTAATATAAAAATTATTAATATTAAATTTTTATAATTTTTTATTATACATAATTAGATATATTAAAAATTACATTAGCACCAGACTACGAAAAAAGTCAAATTGTGCAAATATTTTGAAACAGAGGAAGAATATATAAGTGAACAATTATATAATATATATTGGTGCTTGAATTATCAGCTTAAATTTTGGGTTAGATTATTTCCATAACATGATATTAAAAATCACCGTCACAAAAAATAACGCATTTAAATCTCAATCATTTCTCATTCAAAGAAGAATATTCATCGCTATATATATGAAGAGTGCATGTGATTTATTTGCAAGTCCAAAGGGCTTTTGTTTGAACATACTAAGGCGTATCAGATAACATATAAGATATTCTAAGGTCTAATAATTTAAACTTTTTATTAAGCCTCAAAATATATTATATAATCTACGATGTACTAAGGGTAAAAAATTAGACTTAGAGCAAGTAGACATCATTGAAATTAGTAAAAGTGGTAAATGAGTTGAGTAAAAAGAAGTAACGCACCTTGGAGTTGAGGAGAAAAGGGGACATTAGTAAAAAGAGAGCCATCAGAACGAAGAGGCATGAAAGAGGTGACGACGCCGTTTTGATGCGGCGACGACGGTGCTGATGAACTTCCTTCTTTTACGGCGGCCTGCTGGTGTTGCTGATGATGCTCTTGGTGTTGCTGTTGGTGTTGCTGATGATGCTCTTGGTGTTGCTGTTGGTGTTGCTGATGATGCTCTTGGTGTTGGTGTTGGTGTTGGTGTTGCTGATGATGTTCTTGATGTTGGTGTTGATGCTGTTGTGAAGTGAGGGAGAATCCCAACCAATTGTTGTTATTCATGATGTTTTGGGATTGGGAGGCTTGTTTGTTGGTGTTATGGTGTATGTGAGTGTTGATTAAGAAGTAAAAGCTCAAAGTTCTAAGAAATAGGAGTAGGGCAAAACCGATTCATTTTGGTCGTACAATTTCCCTGTCTCCAATGCGGAGTATTTAATTGCTGTTTGCCTACATGTAAGACAATATCTTTCAATGTAGTCGCTCTCATTCCTTTTCATTTTTCTCTTTTTTTTTTCGTTTTGCTAGAGATAAGCATCAATTTTTATTTATTTTTTTTTTCAAGGAAGGGAAAAATGGATGAAAATTAAATTCGGAATTTTTATCTGAATAAATAATACTCCCTCCTATTTACCTTAGGTGTCCCATTTATTTTTTGAATACTATTCATCTATCACTCTTAAATTACATTTTATTATTAATTTATAAATTAAAACATAGTCATTTGAGATCTTATTTGAGTCGTTTTGATGTAAAGATTATTAATATCAACTTTTTATAATTTTTAATTATACATAACTCGATATATTAAGGATCAAAAAAGTGCATTAAATAGAGTGCAAAAAGTAAATGCGACATTTAAAATGAATAGGAGAGAGTATTTGCTTTACCTGAGATAAGATTCAATTTAATATGCACGGCGTACTAGTAAGTGTTTAGGTAAATGATTTGTATTAGTTTTCTTTTTTACAAAAATCAATGAACGGTTGATTGTAGTTATTGATTGGTTTGATCAACCCAAAAGTATTAGTGATAAGTCTATTGTTTAACCCAACTGTTACGGACGATTTTGGTAAAAATTAATTATTTGTTGTTGCTTATTAATCAAGATGAAATGTTACGATCTCAATGGAATAAAAATGGGATGTTTGGCAATTAGATGTTGGTTGTTGGCTGTTGACTTTTGAGTTGATTTGTTTGATCACTATGAAATGTTGGGTTGTTTTTGTTGGCTTTTAAACTAACTGAAAAGTTAGTTGTTTAAAAGACATTAGGCAAATTTAAGTATTAACTGTTGGTTGTTTATTAGATAAAAAGTAAATCAATAAACCAAAAACTAACAAAAAAAACTAACTTGAATAGTTTTATTTTGGTTTAAAAGCCATTTACTAAACAATTTTTTAACTGTTTGATCAACTAACAAGCTAAAATTCAACTAAATAGCTACGAAAAAAAATCATGAACTAAAGACCCTAAAGGATACATGTTTAAAATATTGATTTACTTAGATAAATTATGTTGTTACAATAAGGAAAAAATTAATTACATACTATAAGATTAAGAGAATTCTTGGGTTTCGTTCCCTGCTTGATAAATCCCTCTCTTTTCACCCTTTCAGTTGTTGCAGGAGGTCGCCATAATACAGACACCACCAAAATTGAAATAACAGAGAGCAGCCAGCCCAGTGGCTTAGAAGAACTAATCCACTGTATCAACATCCACGATAAGCTATATACTCACCTATAATCTGACCGTTGAAAAAACCCATTAAGAATAGCTTACGTAATTATCATGCAGATCAACGGTTGGTACGCACTTACATCGGAAACGGTGCATTGATGTAGTAGAACTGATTTATGATCAAATAGATAGGAATCAGTTTTGCAATTTTATTTAGTTTTCTAAACTATACTAGTAACTCCTATTCGGCTATACATGCTACTTGCCCATTTGGAATTTAACACTAATCAATAAATGATCGCTCATTTTTAACTAGTGTTTTATTTTTAATTTAGAGTAATTAAAAATACAAAGGTTATTTGATAAATAGTTATTTTGTTGTCTTTTTTATTAATTTTTGACTTTTTAGTTAGTTAAACAATCAAAAAATATTTGTAAATGAAACTTTCAAGCAAGTAAAAAAGTTGACACTTAAACCAGAATCAAAAATCTACTCATGGTTACTTTTTTAATCTATAATATCTTTAATTATACATAACTAAAAATTTAAAAATAATTTACTAAAATAACATATTAAAACAATTCCAACAAAAACTCACGTGACTATATTTTTTCTTAAACTTTACTCCTTTTGTCACACAGTTTTTATAATATTTATTTTATCTTATGAAATTTGCTACATTTTTCAGCTTTAGCATAACCCATATATTATTTGATCTCGTTCACACATTTTATTTATTTTTTAATATAATCCATACATTTATCCTTTAATTTGTTCCCATAAAACATTATTTTTCTTTTTTCTAATTTTTTTTCACAACATTCATGTACTTGTAGCGAACCTTATATATGATGAGAGACTAAGAGTATTTGATAAATAAGGTAAAAATATAATCTATAAATAGTGTTCTCTTTGTTTCTTTATAAATATCTCATTTACTTTTTACACGTTTATCAAATGCACTAATTCAAACTCCTTTTTATTCTCTTTACTTGTATCATTTGGTTTTGATACATTTGTCAATGAATATTCTCAATCTTAAATATCTCTAATTGTGCTTGAGCAAAAATTATAAAAAGTTGATATTAATAAAATTTACGATAAGATGAATTAAACAATATATCACATAACTATATTGTAACTTATAGATTAAGAATAAATCACATAATAAGAGTGATTGATGAATAGTGTTGAAAAACTAAATGAGAAAGTAAAGGGAATAGGAGGGACTGAGTACTTAATAGCGATAATTGTGTATAATTAAAAATTATAAAAACTAGATATTAATAAACTTTATATTGAGACGAATCAAATAAGATTTTATTTGACTATGTTTTAATACATGAATCAAGAATGAAATATAGATTAAGACGTATATTGATAAGTGTGTAATTTTAATGGAAATTTGAGGGAGTACTAGTATAAGTTTCAGGTTGAGTTCAAATGAGCATTATTTAGATGGTCCACTATTTTACACACTTTTTTCATAAAATTAGGATGTAGAGTAGACTATAATAAATTGGATGAAGCCAAAAAAAGAAGAGGAAGCGCAGGTTAGTATAAAGAAGGTGGCAACTTCCAATCAAGAGTTGCAATTTGGTGTTGGATTGGTGATGGTGTCAGGGATCAGCTGACCACAGATGGGACTGAGGAGGTGCCTCCTTTAGTCATTCGTCTTGCGCATAGCCTGGTGGTCTAAGCTCTTTCTATGGGTTCATTTGTGTTAAAACTAAATCTATTAGATAATAATTATTACAAAATTTGAGGTTAATTATAGTCAGAAAAATATAGTCTCTTTTTTTTAAAAAAGGTAGTATTCTTAAGTCCCATTTAACTTTTAATATTGTTAATTATTCTTAAATATTATTTTAATCTAGTCCAATGTGATCTTATTTGATTTGTTTCAAAGCAAAGATCATTAATACTCTCTTCTACTCTCTTTACTTGTCCTATTTGCTTTTGACACATTTGCCAATGCATATTTTCAATCTTAAATATCTTTATTGTGCTTGAGTAAAAATTATAAAAATTTGATATTAATAAAATTTACAATAAGACAAATTAAACAAAATCTCACATGACTATGTTATAACTTATAGATTAAGAACTAATCACATAATAAGAGTAATTGATAAATAGTGTTGAAAAATCAAATTGGACAAGTAAAGCGAATAGGAGAGAGTAACTTTTTGCAATTTCGAATTTGCACAATTAGAATTATTAATGATAGGATTATTGTATTGACAATATGGTCAGTCAAATGAGACTATTAGAGTGAATATAAATGACTATATTAGAAGTGTTCTTATAATAGTCTTTTACTCTTATAAGGTTATGAATTATGATTATTTGTGAACTCTTATATGAATACGTGTTAGGTTACTCAAGTTTTGTGAGATTAATGAGAGATAATGAGCTTTGTAAGATTAATGAGATGGAGAGGAGAGAGTATTTGAAAGTTCTCAAACAGTCTTAGCTTGAATAATTTATTATTGATAATAATATATGGTTGAAAGAGTTTTTTTTATCAAAGGTATAAGTCTTTATGTTTGTGTGTCATTATTGTAGATATCTAATATGACAATTTACATGTTATTAGGCGGTTTTGATTACAATGTTTGTCATTGTATTATTCCTTTTATTATACTCCCTCCGATCTTATGAATTAGTCCCATTTGCTTGGGCACGGATATTAAGGATTGTGTGGAGTCCATTAAAAAGGGTAAATAGTAAAGGGTAAGTAGTGAAGGATAAGTAGTGAAGGGTAGTTGGGTAAGTAAGGTATATGGGGGTATATTCGTAATTACTTGTGTGAACTAAGGGTGTTTAAGTAAAAAAGGATTGCCAAAAATAGAAATGGGACTAATTCAAAGGTTTTGCCAAATAAGGAAATGAGACTAATTCATAAGATCGGAGGGAGTATTAATTTTAGGAAAAAATTACACTGATTCAATATTTCACTGTATTCTTTACAATAATCTTAATTTTTAATGACTTATAAATAATTCCAACTATTTAGTATTTAATCATCTACCAAAAATATCGTTGTCCAAATGTTGACCTCCTTTTGTAGGTTTATTAAAAAAAAAAACTAAAACAAAAATAATTATAATAAGGAAAAATTATCCTAAATAATCTAACCTTTTCACGATTTTCTAACCTTTTTACGATTTTCCTATAATATCCAACCTATTGATTAATCATAAATAATCTCAATTATTGAGGTACTTACCCATAAATGTTGTTCATCAAAATTTTACCTGTTTTTAGAGGTAAACTTAAAAAAAAGATAAAATAAAATAAAATTACAAAAATATTAACAAAAAAATAACAAAAAAATCAAATAATAACCACCCATCCACCCCACCCGGAGCACCCAACCTCAGCCGATCCCCTACTCCGGCCGGCCACCACTTTCCCTCCCCACCCTCCCGGCCATCCACCCTTCCCCCCCCCCCCCTTACCTTTGCTGCTTCATGTTGTGCATGTGTACACTAGCTTCCATTACCTCCTCCACTTCAGCCACCTTTCCTCTTTCACTCCCCAACTGCTACCAACTCCTCCCCTCCGGCCCTCCCTCATTTCAAGCGAGTAAAATTGTACGGTTGTGTGCCACTAAAAGAAAAGAATTGTGGTGGTGGTGTTGGCGGCTGTGTGGTGGTGTCTCCGGTGAGAGTGAGATGGTGGCAGTGGGGCTGGGTTGTTAAGGGGGTTTAATTTTTAAAATTTTTTTTGTAACGTTTGTAATTTATCTTTTTTTTATTCAAAATGACTTGCTACAATAGGTAGCAAGTCACCCGAGTGTACCCAAGGCAAAGACCCTCCTAAGTTAGGATTATTTATGGTTAATCGATAGGTGAGATAATTGTAGGAAAATCGCGAAAAAATTAAATTATTTAGGGTAATTTTTCCTTATAATAAAAGGCAAAACAAATACTCCTCCACAATCCTCACCACCTTTCCCATATCCCGTTTCGGCTGGTTGTTGCTTTCTTCCTCATAGCACGTCGTTTTTGATCAGTAAAGTGATCAAATTTTACTACTTCCCCACTAAATTTCTCCCCTAGTTTTGTTGTGATTTTTCACCAATAAGCTCGGATCACCAACTTAATGGAGTAACAAATTCTCAAGTGTTGTTTTTTTTTTGTTATTAAAAATTCCCATTAAGAAATCTATATTAATCCCCAAAAACAATTGAGATCATCAATAAGGGTGCTCTAACAACCTCTAATTAGACAACATATTTATTCTCTTCAATCTCCCTCTTCAGTTTCATCAACTGGAAAGGCAGAAATAAGAGGGAAAACGAGCACGAAGCAGACCAAAGCATATTGATATATTAGAAGCAAATTCATCTGTTAAAAACAGATATTAACAGAAATCATGTCAAATTTACAAGCAATATCAAGCAAACGTATAATAAATGTACCATTTGCAGAAGTATAATAGTCTGACGAGTTAGAAAGAGATGAAACCGGCAAACTCCCCAATCTATTAGCTATTTAGCTTCTCGAGATTTTCACAGTTTGTCGTATCTTCCAGCGTGACCTTATAGCAGCAAAATAATGTAAAATTCTGTTCAATTCAACAAGTCACGATAACATAATTAAGTATTTCACACGTTTAACTTCAAACATGGTTACTTCCTAAAACTTAATGCATCAAAGCCTTTCCGGTGAAAGGATTTTGAGAAGTACTAGCAGATATAGGCACCAAAGTCAGCCCCACGCCATGGAACAAGCATAATTGACAACCAGCTTACCATCAATTCCAAAATTCTGCAATAAGAAATCAACTGTAAGATGTTTTGGATGTTGCTTCAGCATGGTAAGCTTTTCTTATTCTATTTTCATCTCTTTGAGTCAGGAGGGAAATGGGGTAAGAGAAAGAGTTAGGTTTTTAGCAATGGCAGATACTCCGGATTCCGGAAGAAAATTTTGGTTAGGAGTTACAGAAACACCACATATACAGGAAAACTTCCATTAGTGTCAAACTAAGCAAATGGAGCAGTAATTGGTTGGCAGATACTGCTGTGGCCTGAAGGTGCAACGAGACAGCCTGAAGCATAGGGGAGAATACAAGATACTTCATTACCAACTCTATTTAGAAGGTTCTTACTTTTCTCCGGAAAATATTGCAGTGCCCATCAAGCATCATCTAAAGATATGTCCCTTATAGTTTTCAGAAAGATTGAAAAAAATAAGATAAATAAACAATTTAATTCCGAATATAAGATTCGGGAAAACTTATGTCCCAAAATAAGCTTCCGTACATCCAAGCCTAGCCTCGGGTAAGTCGCTGTTAGTAACAGCGAATGAGGAGAAAAAAAATGAAAATGCCCTAAGTCGCTGTTAGTGACAGCGACTTAAAAAAAAAAAAAATTTTTTTTTAATTTTTTTATTTTTAATAGTAGTGAACGTGGGAGTTGGGTACAATTGAGGTACAATTCTCATACAACAGCAGCAGTAGAAAGGAGAAAAAGTGAAAAGAAAAAGGAGGTAGAAAAACTGAAAAAGAAGAAGAAGAAACCATTGATGGGATTGAGAATTAAGAGGTGTAGAAGGATCTTGAAGACGAGCAAGTAGAGGATGAGTGAATAAAGAGTGGGCTAAAATTGCGAATGAAAGAGGGAAGATCAATGAAAGGGTGATTAGATAGAATGTACGAGGTGAAAGTTTAGGGATTGAAATTGATTCTTTGAGTATGTCGGTTAGGGTTAGGAATTGAAGTTCTTCTGGTTGAAGATCCATTTCTGGATTAGGGTTCGGATTTGGATTTGATTTGAATTTCTGGGTTTGTTGGAATGAATTCTTGTTGAAGGAAGGAAGAACTGATGAAGGAAGGGATTGTGAGATCTGAGACTGGAAATGAAGGAAAGGAAGAAGAAGGTAACAGGCTCTTTATTAATCTTCGTTTAAAAAAAAAAAAAAAATTTTTTTTTTTTAAGTCGCTGTTAGTAACAGCGACTTAAGGAATTGACTGGTCAACTCCTTAAGTCGCTGTTACTAACAGCGACTTTCAACTTTTTATTTTTTTTTTCCCCTTTTTCGCTGTTAGTAACAGCGACTTACCCGAGGCTAGGCTTGGACGTACGGAAGCTTATTTTGGGACATAAGTTTTCCCGAATCTTATATTTGGAATTAAGTAGATAAATAATCTTATTTATTTCAAATTTTCATAGTTTTCACAGAATCAGAAAAGACACTGGAAAGGTCTTACAATTACGTGACAGAAAAGGAGGGTCTGATTCTACACTACACTGGTACTTAAAAAATTAAAATTCAGAAGAGCTAATTGACGTTTTGAATTTTGATGGAACTCTACATTCATTAAAGGCTAAAGCAGAGCTCCATTGAAGTTGTACGCTTGTTATGGTTGTCGTGAAAGGTTCAGAAGCACTTTCTATCCTTAGATCACTGACATCCAAACCATTTTTTACAAAACTGAGAAAGGTAAGAAGTAAGAACACAACAAAGGAATCCGAAATTAAGGCCAAGTAACCATCAGCTACCCAACAGGGCACCAGACATAAATAAATGATCAATCATGATACTAGAAATCAGGCACAATATCAAACTACACAATGTTGGAACTCTTTAAACCATCCAAAATCATATAATTCTGCACTGGCGGGGGACATATAAGAGTAATTGTGAACGTCGAATTTTCTAATGACATTTGATAGACCTAGTGTTCAAGAAACCTCAGAAAATAAATTCATAGCACTTTTTAGTCCTCCCAAGATCTACGACTCAAAAGTCTCTAGTCGAGAAAGATGCAACTTACGTTGTAAAGATCTATCACGGATTCATCAGGATTTGGAGAAAAGGCACTGTTGATGTAAACAAACTGCAAAACGTACCCAAAAATAACTATTAATAATGTCTCACAGGCAACAAAGAATAATTGTCACAAAATCCTACCTACCAAAGTATCTCTATGAAGTTGACGACATAAAAAATCAATAACACTAGCAAATCTGTCAGTGCCAGAAACCTGCACAAAATAAACCGTGGTGGTTTAGGAAAATGAACATAAAACGGAAAACTTCGATGAGAAGGGAAAAAATAAATGTGCAAACTGTCACTAATCATCATTACACAGAAATGAAATTTAAGAAATAGATTAAACACATAATACAGGTAATCAAATGATTTCTTTAGAAAAATGAATCCCAGCTTCCAAATAAAGGCGTGTCCTTAATTTACTGCTTATCTGATGTATGCGTATTAGTCATTTGAAGAAGGTATTATTATTTTATCGTGTTCTTTTATTTGAGAAAATAAATAAACCGATAAGAAATATGTATCATGTGGGTGAAACATACGTCATATAAGATGGAATCAAATCCGCCATTACGGCTCAACTCCCATTAAAAAGTATGAAATCAAAAGGAGATATCGAGATGGAATCCAAGGCCACTAGTACTGTGTCATACATGGCAAATTCCTAGGGTTATATATAATGTAAAAGAATAAAAGTTAGTTAGAGTTGTATTTTTAGGGTGTTATGTTAGTAGTCTATTATTAGCTTGTATTTTTGTTTTTATTTCCCCTCCCATATCTTATAAATAGAGGGGAGTATGGGATATTTGAAAGGATAGGAAATATCTAGAGAGAGAAGTGGAAATACTTAGGAGTGATTGGGAGACTCAAACGTCCCATACTTAGGAGTGTCTGAGAGACTCGAACATTCCTTAGTATCGTTCTTGTTTTTATTAATAAAGGTTGTTTTGATTACCATCTTGGCTGATTTGTTACATAGGTATCAGAGCAAGAATTTCGATCTTGTGGGTAGTCTAGATGGATCAATTGGAACAGAATTTGATAAGGCTGAAGAAGGCCCTGGCGCTAGATCTTTTTCCCAAGGAAGAAATGGGAAATTCGAATACTCAAGAAGATGATCTTGATGCGTTTTTAAAGGGTTTAGGGACTGAAATTCATCCGTTAGATATGCTCCAAAAGGCTGTCCAGAATGATATTATTCACTCATTCAAAACAACATCCACAAATGAAATTTATGAAAAAGGCATTTGTGAGATTTGTGATGAACATTTAGATTCGAAACATGAATATAGTCACAAAGGGTATTCACTTCTCATCTTATATCAAGATATGGAAAATGAATTAACGGCATTTGTATTCCATAAAGAAAGAAAAGATGTCCAAGAAGAGGGTGTGAAGGTTGATGATATGGAAAGGAAGGTAAGAGAGTTGGTTACATGTGAGGGTCAAAGAACAGATCAGCAATCAAAGAACCAAGAAGAGGAACCAAGATCAGTGGAGAAGATCAAGGGAAGCTTGAGCAAAAGTGATAAAAGTACCGTAGAGCAAGATAAAGAAAAGGGTCAGAAGAAAAAAAAACAAAGGGCAGAAGATATTTCAGGAGAAAAGAGGTAAAGATGAAAGGGGAAACAAAAAAAGAAAGCATAAAGAAAAAGAAAACTAGAATGGAAAAACATGAAAAAATGAGAAGGGAAAAGAGAAAGATAAGAAAAGAGGCTTGGGATGTTCATGAAGAAAGGAAGTTAGGTTTAAGTTGGTAGTGGTTCTGGGGGAGGTCCCGGTTGGCGGCGCCGGAACCAAGGGAAGGCAGAGGCACCATTGGAGGCGGTTGAATGGCGTAAGAAATCAAAGAGTAAAGTAAGAAAAAATTCTATATTGCAAACTTAATTTCAGTACCATAAATTTTATAACAATGAATAATTTAGAGGTTCCATTGAGTCAATTACAGGAACAATGCCAAAGCAGGCTGTCTTGAACTCCTTTAGCATGTCCACTTGTATCCAAGCTCTTCCTAATACCTATTATATTTGGAAAAAAAATCGCGCTCGCCGATGCATTTGCGGAAATGATCGCGATGTCGTGAAAAACGGCTATAACAGAGAACTAACGCGAATCACGGCCGATGCGGTGTGACTTTTGAAAAAAAAAAATCACATAAGGGGAATTTTGAACTTATAATTGCTTTTTTGTTGCTGAAGTACTTTCATTATGCAATCATATGCAACTAGGAGTATTATAAGTGCAACATTTGAGATTCTTTTAGTGTATAATTAATTAACTTATTAGTTGTTAGTTAATTATTTTGTTTATCAACTAAAACTATGAGTAACTATAATTTAAGTGATCGTAATAATTAAAGTTAATGGGTATAAATGAAATTTTAACGGGAAGACAAATAATTTTGTAATGCTAAAATATCGTTATAACGGTAAAATAACGGGTGTTACACGTTAAGTGACTGTCAACGCGACGTTTTAACCGTGAAATTTCATACACTATTATATAAAGGAATTTAACGTCGCGGCAACTTTCAAATAAGTTATATAACGGGCGTTACATAACGTAACGAGAGAATTTTTATTCTACGCATTCATGTTAATAGCTAATGCAAACAAGTTCTCCATCCTTCCTAGATAACGCTCACTTGTTCATAGTTCTAGGTGATGCACACTAAAGTCGTCTTAAAAGCATTAAATGAATTATGGATCACTCGATAACATTACACTATCCAATGCCATAAAAGTGGCTAATTTATAATTGAAAAGGTGGAAGTAGAGAACATACTAAACTCTCACACTTACTACAATGTTTATGGTATATACTATCTCAATAATTTATTAATGCAAGACTGTAACATTATAAATTTTGTATCTCTCACCACCCTCTTCATCTCTTGTACAGGAGGTGTTTTAGAAAGTGTTTCTTAATGTGAAAGGAAACAAGCATCATTAGACTTATTTTTATAACACATCAATATTGAAAACATTATCTAATTTTCACCTTTGTTGAATAGCATCCCCATTCAAATCACCTGAGCACAAATATAAAAGCAGATCGTGAAAGAAATAATTTAAGATCTCTATGACGCTCATAAAGGGCTCTGAGCCTCTGACTTTCTAAGATATGGAGTGAAAATAAGTGGAATCGAAATTGTCACATAAACACCAAACAAATGTTAAGACAATATTACCTTCAGTGCCAAATCTTTATAAATCTCTCCGGTTCATTGATTCTTTACTCACATCGTATCCACTATATTTTATCTATAAGACCAACAAAACACGTGCTTAAATAATAGTATAACACTCCTAATAAACACTGACAAAAACATTCCATCACCCTAATATTGTTGATAATTGCCACCTAGGCCGGCAGGATTGGAGAGTCTGATGTACATGATTTACTCTTATTCTTAATTTAAAAAAATCACCAAGGCAAGCCTAAAGTTAGCGCCTTGGATGGGTGATGCATTGGTCGCCTTGGCCAAGCAATGAATCTAGCATCTAATAAGGCTAGGCGATTAGGGCCTTTTGATCTTAGCCTAAAAAAATACCAATTCATGCAAGCACCTACCATATATTCTCTTCTTGTAGGTTATTTTCCTAGGTTTCTTTTGAGGTTTACAATTTATTTGTTTTGTACACTGTGAACCTTGAGCATGTAAAACAGCCTTACCCATTTTTAAAACTAAGCTCTTATTGAACAATGCCAGCCTAAAAATCCTCTACGATGAATTTCATCGTTTTATTATCAAATGATTCGCTACCTTTTGTTCTATTCAACTACTTCCTAAATATGAGCCATCTTAGTTCATTACTATTAACTCATAGACTAATGACTATGCCAAATTCACTCTTTTATAGCATCAAGCAAGTATGGCATACCCTAGTAAGGACAAAACTCATTAACATCCTACCTTCCTATTAAGATTGCAACCATAAACAGTAGATACCCACTTCAACCGTATCACATATGGCACAAATTCAATAACTCCACTTTCATATAACAATATAAATGTCATTTGAATTTCCTACCATCAATCATCAATAAGAAACAAGTGATGTAAAAGTAACACAACACCTAAGCAATTATAGATAACTTTGCTTCCAAAAATTCATATTCATAATACCATTTTTTTCATAAGCTTGGATGTCAAGACCTAAAATTTTGCGTAATTTAACTCATTCACTTCTAATAAACCCACTTTATTAATGATCACTTCAACTATATCACAACCAAATTAGGCATCATTCTACAATGCATATCATAAAAAAAGGTAAAAGTAGAGGACACTCTCAGTATCCCACACAAGGCAGGGTCCAAGTGAGGGGTTTTCTTTTTCACGAAAGATGTGGACAAATCATACCCATTCCCCCAAGGAGGGAGTAAATAGAGATACGCGCAGCCAAGAAACCCCCCAATTGATACCTCCGCCCAATAGGGGGTCGAACCTCAAACCTTCTGCTCCACATGCAAATTCTCTATCCATTGAGCCACAAGCACTTTTGGTTCCACAATGCATATCATAAATTATCTTATTATAAGCCCCACCATCCCTTGATCCTTATCACTTATTAACCCGATCTTGTGTGAACTAGTTTAGCTCTTGTAACTTATTGTTTTTAATTCACTTAGAATTATATTTAGAATTATTTACCCAACTTATTAGGCATCGGCCAAATTGAAATAAGTATATAAGGAATAACATCATCTTAGCAATTCTACACTAAATGATCAGCAAAACACTCGCACTTTCTGCCCCCTAACATGGACAAGAACCGGCCTTGATCTATTGTAAGACACGGAATTGTCATCTCATAATTAACCAAAAATTCTAGATCACTCGAAGTCCATAAATACATGATCATAATGCCGAAAGTATGAAACATATTTAATCCCACTTTCCCATTATTGGAAATTTGGCATTTGCAGTGTGTTATTGTTGTGAATGGGCTATAACAATGGGGAAGAACAAATAAGAATAAGCACAAAGAAACCTACAAAAACAAAGCAATAACAACAATGGACAACACAAGATTTATGGGGTATCTAAGGATACCTCCCCTCAAACAAGGATTACTTTCATAATATACTCAACAATACATTAATGACAACCCACACAAGCTTTAAGAACAACCTCTCAAAGCAAATACCTCACCTTTAATGGTGGTCTCTCACAAACTCACTAATACAATGAAGAACTCTCTTGGAATGAACCCTAGTTGCTTCAAGAGTATTAGCCTCACTCTACTCTTCCTAATGATGTTCTAAGACTCTTTATATAGCCATACAACATATTAGAAAACCCTAGGACAAATGGCTAAAAGCCCACAAACAACAGAAACTGGCGTATTTCGCAAGCTGGGGCTCACTCAACCCGAGCAGCCTTGCTCGACCGGTCAAGCGGAACTTCAGAAGCCACTGGATTGCTGCTGCTGCTTGGCTCGACCAATCGAGCAAGCCAACTTTGGCACTCCCTTGCAATCATCAAGACATACCAAGTCATCCACCTTGATCACTTTATCAAGTGATCCAAACCTCAATCCTCCATAACCCATAACCCATGACACTGACATCTTCGCTCTCAAGAGTGCAAGATAAGGCATGGGCAACCAAGTGATCAAACCCATTATCAAAGTCATGGAAATTGGCTCTTGATTTAACAGCTATATTTATAATGCGATATTTTTAAAAAATTAGCAGAATTGTAATTCTATATCCAGATCAATTGAATATAATTAGACAAGAAAATTTTGAAGTAATAAAATTATTAAGTATTACCTTGAACTTTTGTTGCTTGAGAATGGGTGCATCACCTGTAGCCCTCAAATGAATCACAACTGCAAAACAAGGAAGCGCTTAAAAATTAAAAATACTTTTACAATATTAATAATTTAAGGAAAAAAGGAGAAAATAAAACGGAACAATGAATTAAGAGTTTAATTGAACAATTATAGTTAAGGCCTTGAGGATTTGACCTTTTCGAACGGCGCTGGGCGACTCGGAAGCCATGGAAGCTTCAATCAACAAAACTACTGCTATTCCGAGTCCGACAGAAAAATGAGCAAATGAAGTTTGGACTGTAATTTTTATGTTATTGAAGATATTTGTAAATTGTAAATGTGAATTATGGACTTTGTTTTGCTTGGACTTTGGACTTTGGTGGACTATTACGGCCCGTTTAGTTGATGATAATGAAGTAATGTGAATTAAATGTTATAATGACAATAGTAATTAAAGAATGGATATGAGAATTAGTTATAAAGATTCTTTTGTTTGGTGTGCATAACTAAAAAATGGTAATGAAAGATAATGTTCTATTGATTGCATTTGATTGTTACTAATAAAAAATGGTAATGACTCTTAGTTTCATTATTGTATATTTGTATCTAAAAGTATTATTGTATCTAAATTATTCTATCTAATGATTCTTTTTTTAATAATAATATTTTTTTTTGGATAATTACATACATTACCTTTTTTTTCTTCATTGTTTTTTTTTTTCTTCAGCTCGAAACAACATTACTTTATTATATTACCACAGTAATACTTCATTACCATTACAGCCTAATACCAGGTTGTTTGATGGTAATAAAAATGGCCCTTTTTGGTAATTTCATTACCTTATTTTATTACCATCCATTACCATTGAAGGCATCCAAACAACCAAATTTTTTATTACTTAATTTTATTACCATTACCACCCTCTAATACCATGTACCAAACGGGCTGTTAGTATTTTATGGTGGACTATCGTTTATTTGGGACTTTAAACAATATCGAGTTATCAACATTATATGTTGCTTTGAGTTTTGAAAATTAGTAGAATATTAATTTCAAATTTTAAAATTCTGGACCACTATTTTCTACCCAAATTTTATAATAAAAACTATAATTAAATGTGTTAAAATAACCAAAAAATATAAATTGGGTACCCGATGTCCCGACCCGTATTATCCGGGCATCCGAAAACCGGGTACCCGCATTAAATGGGCCCGGACACGGGCCGTTAAAAAAGATACCCGATAATGAACACCCCTATTTATGGTTTCCACTTTTCCTACTTAAAATTTTATAATTTAATAAAATAATATTTTCATAATCTAAAAAATTTTATTTTTTTTAATTTCCTTGAATACTCTTTATGAGAACTTCATCAACAAAATTATCAACTCATCGTACTATTCAACCAAAGGTGGTCCGTCAAAGATTAATCATACCATATTACCATTAGTTGTGGAGGAAGGGGAGCAAGCCGAGCCGATGAAGAGAAGACAAAAAGGAAAGGGAGCGGCAATATTAAATGGAAAGCAACGGGCATAACGGGGAGTAAGCCACAATTATTATTATTGTTATCAGAAAGGAGCAATCACTCTTGAATTTGACGAAACGTTGTCACGATAATATCATTTCATATTCATAATATCATAAACACTTACCCCTCTTCTTTCCGATGTCTGATCTCTTCTTTCTTTCTCTCTCATCTCATCTTCCCTAACCCTAATTTCTCGACTGAGAATCAGAGAAGACACCATCTTTTCTTCGATTTCTTTTCAGTGCTAAAGATAAAGAATCCTCATTCCTTTTTATCAGTCAATTTTTATCCTTCCTCCATTACGATCATTTTGATGGCATCATTGTGCTTAATTTGCAAGTTATGACACTTTGATAGCAGGTATCCTTTTTTTAGTTTTCAACTTTTTGACATTGATATTGATTGAGCAACTAGAATTATAAAAATTGAATTCATTTGTGGTTTGGTTGTAATGTTACTTATGATTTGATAAGTCAATGGAGATTCGATTATTGAAAAGTTAAAGTTTATGACTGATTGTTAGAGGTAAAAAGTGAAAATGCGAAAGGTGTTTGCTAACACTGTTTAGTTGTCATTGTACTTTTAGGAAAATGGATATGGGCTGCTGTGGCTGCTTTGGGTTCTCGAGAAGGAGTAAAGCAATTGCAAGGCCCAATTTTAGAATTGGCGGCTTTACAAGTGTTCTTTCTCGGAAACCTTTGTTGGAAGGTGGCGATGGAGATGTTGATGGCGATGACGATGTGGATGTTGATGACGAAGTGGATGTTGATGATAGTTTGTATAATGGAGAAGATACTAATATGACTCAGGAATATTATGGAAGTGAAGTGTCAAGTGTTGCGAATCGATCAGAAGAGATAATTAATTTTAAGATTAGGAATGGTTTGATTTGTAGACAGTTTGAGGTCAAGGAAACTCGTAAACTTGTTCGCTCTGAGGTGAGGATTTGAGACTGATTACTTTGAATTTGAATTGGCAGTAGGTTATTGTTTGCTGAAATTCTGAGCTCAATGTAGTACTATTTTTGGCCTTTTCTTTCTTGTGTTCAGTTTTACGTGGATTAATGTTTTGTACTTGGTGAAGATTAAAGTGACCGAGTGAGTGTTCGAGAAAAGATGTTCCGAAAAATTTAAAAGTTGGATTTATGTTGTCGTTATTTTATGATGCTCGTAGAAACTTTGATCTTATAGTTTTATATGGATATACTAATTCGAGTTCTTCATCATTAGGATGAATATGGAAATAAGATGATTAATGAGTATATCCGTGAGCTGAAGATCGGTTCTGGAAGTTATGCAAAAGTGGTAATTTTTTGTCAACTTTCCCTTTGTTATTGATGGTTATGTTATCTGATGTATCTCAAATGTGTTTCTTCTAATGTAACAGGTTCTTTACCGAAGCAGCATAGATGGAAAACATTATGCAATAAAGGTTGTTTAGATTTTTGTGTTCAATTTTTCTTCCCTAGCATATATATATATATATATATATATATATATATATATATATATATATATAAATATATATACACATACATACACTGACATGTATATACACTCTTATATATATACACATATATATGTACACACATCTATATAAGTACAAACACACATATCTATATATATATATACACACACATATTTATATATATACACTTGCATATATAAGTACACACACATATACATATAATATGTGTACATAAATAAATATGTATATGTATTATATGTAATTGATGTATTTCAATAATCATGCATATACGCTTTATTAGTTATTTATTGCTTTGTGAAAAGATCCAAGAAAGAACTTGAGTTTTGTTGAGCTAATGTTTTTTAGGTTTTTGGATTTTTGTCCGTTTTTATATTACAAGTAGGAAACTTTGGAGGAATAAGCTTTAAGGTTAAACATCTTCCTTTTTGTCTTAGGTTGGGGGTGAGATAGAGGTTACCACATTGTTTGTGAGCTATATTTGTTTTTGATCTGTTCTGAGTTACAATTTCAAAACTTGCATACAATTCAGACGCAATGAACATCTATCTACGCCCATTGTGAGTGGAATGGATTGGGTAGTATTCGGGTTTGTTTGGAAGGTGGTTATTTTGTTGGCTTGTTTGACCAGCTGAAAGTGTTTGTTGATAAGTCAAGTGTTTAAGCAAGTTGTTGTAGAGATGTTTGGTAAAAATTATTTGTTAGTTGACCGTTTATCAAAGAAAATAACTTTTTAGTTTTGGCTTTAAAGCCAACTTTTCAATTAGCTTAAAAACTATTTACCAAACACATTTATTGACAACTTGACCAATCAAAAGGCAAAAAGTCAAATGTCAACCAAAAAGCCAAGAAAAAGGCCAATTGTCAAACACCCCTTTTTCTTGGTGTTGTGGATGAATGTTAGAATAATAGAGGCTTATCTTCTAAATTGAGGCAAAATTCATATTTCTTTCAAATTTTGGTGTTTGTGTAGTTCAGATTAACAATTCAGTACATCGGTCTTGCCTTTGGATTTCTTGATATAACTCAGATGCATATTTTATTTTAGAAAACAACTGGTTCTTGGGATGTCTACATATTTAATATAATGCAAGCTTCATCTTGTTTAGTGTCTGTAATTTTTTTTATTTTGCTTCAGAAAGAAGAAAACAATTAGTGATGGGCAGCTTTACATTTGAAACTCCCTTTAATCGGTTAATTTTCAACTAGAATGGATGCAATAGTTAAATTTTTAGTTTAGTAAAATTTTGAAAAAACCTCTTTGTAAAACATGCAAATTGTCCTTGATTTAATACCACTCTAAGTTTGTTTAACAATTAAAGTTGACCGTAAGTTGAATTTTCATTTGACTTCTTTTGCTCAAAATCATTTTATTTTTAGCGACAAATTGCTGTGCAAATGATGATGCATCAGATAGAACATGTATATTATTTTATTATAACATCAAAGTTGGTAACCAATTTTTATTGATTTAGAATGGTATCTGCTAATTTATGCACAAAGAAGAAAGAAATCTTAGTAGATAAATATATGGTAAGAGAAGATAAGATCTTAAGAAGTCTAACATGTTGTCTCTACAACCTTTTAATTAATTTTGTGGTGGTTGTACACTAGTTCTGATTTCTGAATTAGGAAACACTCGTCTTAGAGTTCATTTGTTTGATGTAGAAAGTAAATTTCTATGGGCAGTTTTAATTCGTAAGATTTTCCTTTGTTAATTTCTTATGATCTTACTGAAGTTGTTCTTTTGAAACAAAGGAATTCCCAATACCACATAACTAACGGATGGATATGATAAGTGAATTTTTTAAATTGTTGGAAGTTCCAGTGAATTCAGGATTCCTATTGTTTTTAATATTTTGTCAAATAATCAAAACTCATATGAAAAATTTCCTAGGAATCTAAAATTCCTATGGCATATATGTCCAAACAAACGACATTTTAGAGCTTGAAATGCGATTGCATAACATGTTTTGCTTTATCAAGAAAACATTCATGAAACCTTTTTTTTGGCTTTATAAGACATTAAGCTGATTTGTTAGTTGACTATTTGAGTGTTAGTGAAATGCAATTTACATAGTTTTTTCCCGTTGAAATGGAAGTGGAAAAAATCGTTATATTAGAGTATAGGTATTTTTAGCAAAGGACTTTGTGGCCAATTTATGGTTGATATTTGGCTTTTAGCTTGCTGGTTGGTCAAAAGCTAAAAGAGTGTTTGGTAAATGACTTTAAAGCCAAAACCAAAAAGTTGCTCAACTTAGTTTGTCTATTGCCTTTTGTTTTCTCTAATAAAGAAGCAACATCTAACAACTAATTTTTGCCTAACATCTAAAAAAAGCTAATAGCATTAGCTGGTCAAGTAAGCCTATTGAACTACTTAACAACTAATCACCAAACACCCTTATCTCTTTGAGTATAAAACTTTCTTTAAAAATAAGTGCAAATATTTCCTTTTTTTGCATCTTAAATGTGACATTATTTCTCCCGTTATTTTTGTTCTTATTTACTTTACATCTTGTTTTTGTACTACTTTATCCGTCCCTTTGAATAAAAGTGTTGATTAAATTGTATTACCTTTTCGGGATGGAAATAACAATATCTACTTTATATTTTCTTTTATAGGTTTTTCACAAGTCCCATTTGTTAAAGCAACGAGTAGCACCTTCAGAGACTGCGATGACGGATGTTTTGCGAGAGGTGTGTTTCACAATTTGTTTTATTTCGTGTACTAAAGTTAACTTTTCACATCTAATTTTGGTTGGTACCATTGTACTTCAGTGGTTTTCTTCCCAGTTTTATTTTGTAATACTGCCACATTAAAATTTTATTGAACTTATGTTTCATTCTTCAAATAAGAATTTCGCTATGTAGGTGAGTTAGGGATTAATTATGAAGGGGAGTTACATTGTAATATCTGGAAGTTTTACACAAATATTACCTACTTGATTGAGATAACCTTTGTCGTCTTTCAAGCCTCTTACAGAATTATGAGTCAATTATATAGCCATTTTTTACAATAATGGTCCCCTAAACTTGTGCATTGTCCACAAGTTGGAGAGGAACAAGAACACATCAAGATTGTCCCCTCTAGCTTGTTTTCCTCCCATCACATTTCTAGATGATGATCTTGACATTAGTCATTAGGTGATAATAGGAGATTAGATCTATGTTTAAGCTGTTTGCCCCTTTCTTCCACAAGCCTTCTAGCCTACTCCCAATATACTATGAGAATTACCCTGTAACTTCATTGTATTTCCATCCTCACAATATTGCCGTAAATGCCTACATTATTGGCCAACATCCATCTTGTTAGTAAGGTGGGTAGTGATTGGCTTCGATTAAATGTTGGATAAATTGTATACATGAGAGTGTTTTTAGGGAAGGTCTAAGGAAAAAATGTGGCTTGCTTACATGCTAGTTGCTATCCAGTCATCTACAAGTCATACATCACACATCATTGCAGAAGGTTGAGTATTTGGAGAAATTAGTGGAGTTTGGGTTGTTTTTGTAAGATGGTAAATTTAATGTATGAATTGAGGAACCGAAGAAATCCTATTTATTGCTTTGAAATTATAATGCTGTGTCGTGGTGCCTTTTTGAGGCATAATGTGGCATGTTTGATGGATTCCATGTGGATTTTTTTAAAATGCAAATAGATTTCTTTCTAAGTTCGTTAGATAATGATTTTCCTTTTTTTTTTTTCATGTTTTTTGTTTCCGATATATATGGCCCATTAGACGTTGGTAGTTGGACTATCTATCTTTTATCGTTTACGACCCATTTTTGGTATCTATATTTATATATTCCTTGGTGAATTAGCTGTCAAGAAGTAGATTAAAGGTCTCAAAGGGAGAATAGGAGAGAAGATTTGTTAGTAAATATCTTTGTAATCAGTTGTTCATTTGGGTTGAACGCATTATCAATGTCAAGTGGCGTGGAACGACTCTTGACCTCTATGGAGGAAAATGCGGTGTTCATAAAATATAATTATAAGATTATACTTAATACATAAACATCGGATTCCATTCACATCTCAGTGCCAATTGTGGAGTATGCTTTCAGGCTGTTACAACACCAATTCTGCATTGCCGCTACTACTACAATACCAAGGGTAGCACATTCTGACTGTTAGCTTTGTTTGAATATTTCCTTGCAGTCTTACTTTTCTTATCACATTGATGTATTAAATCTCTCTTTACATCTCTTTTAGGTGCCTTGTAGGGTGAGGCGATGCCTTCTTATATACTCCATTGTGTTTAAATGAACTTCTCCCAATCTATATACGCCATTGTGTTTAGATGAATTCTCCCATTTCTTTGTATGAATCAAAAAATCACTTGGACTCACTTTTCCATTCAATTGCTATCCCTAGAGCTAGACCTAGCTGAAGAATGGTAGAGAAATTGTCGTTTACAGTTGTAGTCTTGTAGACAACTATGATTTTGCATTAGGGTTTAGACCCAAGGTTATAAATTACAGTCCACTTAATTCTCTTAACATCTCTTAACTAAGTTTGAAATCGCACAAATTGCATGGTATCATAAATAGCTACTCCAGGAATTATCCATCTGTCACAAGAGTATTACCCATCCGCCACGAGAATTTATAAACAAATAACAATTCATTGTAACTTCCTGTTCTGATGTGGCCATAGGCAGATAAGCGCCAATAGAGAAAGAAAGTGAAAAGGACATGATTCTAAAATTTAATGGGTAATAATGGTCAGAAGCAGAGATGAAAGCAGCAATGCGATGGTGAGTGTTGCCAAATTTGGTTCAAGGTATATGTGATTGGAACGGAATCCGCTGTAGTTATGATACGGTGTAGTCAATACGACTCATAGTGCAAAAACAAGGCCACTTAAGACAATGAACAGTACCTGAATATAAGGAAATGAATAGAGCTGGAAGTCAGCCTACATTGACAAGATTTGAAGATTATGCAGATGATCTGCATAGAACGTAGAAGACAAACATTGAAGAAATTTTCTAAAGCTTGCTAATTGAATTATTTTGAATCTTGTTTGAAAATTGTTCTTCCCTCCAGAACATCCAGAATTTTGATAAAATTCCATACTAAATAATTGTGTGGAGACTTGAGAGCATCATTCATCAGCAATTTACCAAGTTCATTTTAGGTCATAGGGGTTTAATGCCTCGGAGTTCTACCAGGCATACTGCAAAAACAAAGTCACATCATTGTATTGTGATTTTATCGTAAAGGTATTTGAGCTTATTGCGACTGTATGACGAGACGATTGTGAAAACCACTTGTGAAATTTGTTTCACGACTGTTATTGCGACCGCTACCGAAATCCTTTTTTCTTTGCATTGTGTAGTGGCACCTTCCATATGCCCCTTATTGACATGTTGAATTAGGTGAACGATTGTTTTACAATTTGGAGTTTTTTTTTCTCCTCCCCCCTTTAAATTCTTGGCTTTCATGTTTGTTCGCTAGCCTAATAGGTATTATGTAGAAGTGTATTACCCTATCCCTTTTTACCAGAATGGATAAGATGTGCTTTTATGTGATGTCATAGTACTTTATTGGGTTAGATATGCTATTACAAAATCTAGGAATCTCGTCAGTGGTTGATTCAATTAAAAAAAGAAAAGAAAATATTAGAATGTTTGCCAATTGACTGAAAGCAAAAGGCATAGTTGATTCATCAATTTATTGACCAAACTTTCCCAAATTTTTTAATTTTGGAGGATTCATCCAAAATAGGTTATTTTGATCTTCTTTTATGAAGCAAATGCAATTGATGTTTGACTTTCAGATCCTCCAAATGTTTCAAATAAGTTTGTTTATTGCTCAATCCTCCATTTTCCAAATAGAGGGCGATGAAGACCAAAGATAACTTTCTGGTTAAGATAAACCAGAACGAATGGAGAAGAATCTATGTGGATGACATTAAATTTGATCTTTTGGTTCATGTAGCCAACCCATTAAAGCTTTGGCATTGTTGTGGCATGATTGCCTCCATTTACCAAAAAGGCTTGTGTAGTTTTCTCCACGGAAACTCCCCGAAAAATATTGATGCAGCATCTTGCAATTATAAAGGGTGGCCACCACCCTTAAACCCATATTGAGAATTTGACTCTAAGATATTGAATAAACTACCAAATTGACTAATTTCTTGCCTTTTATTAATTGGACGCAGTTGTTTGGAAAATGATCTGATTTGTTGAATGCTATCTTAACTTTGCTTTTGAGAATACTCAAAAATAATTTTTCCCAAGTAGTAATTTCATCAAATTTGTTGCATTCAATGGGGATATGGCATGTAAGTTTTGTTAGATTTTTCATTCTAGGAAAAAACTTGTCAAGGTTTTTTTTTTTGTTGGTAGTGGTGGCAAATGCTAACACAACTCTGGATAAAGCTGGTTCTTTGTTATGTGCTTAACTTCCTCTTTGACCTACATGTAAAATTTGTTTACACTTTACATATTGCTCTCTTGTGACTTGTAAGCCAGCAAGTTTTGTTTTCTCCTTGTGCTGTGTCATTAACTGGTAGGCTGCCATAACTCATGAAATGTAGAAAATGAATAAGATAGACAATAGTTGTATTTATATAGTTTACTGTAAATACAGAAAACATAGTTAAGTATCGAGCAACCAAGAAGTGTGAAATCTCTCCCAATAAAGCTAAAAGCTAACAAATATTAGTGGATAACCTGATGATCGTCTCTCTACCTTCTCTCCTCTATTTATATGCTTTTATTACCTCTTTCTCCGTCTTCCATTAAGTGAATTTGCAGCTAATATCTACAAGCTAGTATAACAGAATTATATTGCATTGCCCAATGTCCCTTCTCCTAAATGTCATTTGATAATATATTGCTGTATTATAATACTTCATTTGACTGAACTACATGTCTGCTGTCCATCTCAATGTTTGAATCTGTAACTTAATTTCTTTCAGGTGCTAATAATGAAAGTTGTGAGCCATCCCAACATAGTCAATCTTATTGAAGTGATTGATGACCCAGACACAGATCACTTCTATATGGGTACTATTGCCGCTCCCTCTTTTTGCATTATCTTCACATATCCACATTAGAATATATATTTTGAGAGGATAAGGGAATTTGGATCTCACTTTTTCTTCTCTAAGTGATTGATATTTTAATTTTGTCTTCAGTTCTCGAGTATGTGGAGGGAAAATGGGACTGTGATGGTTCTGGCCCGCCTGGCGGCTTAGGGGAAGGTTTTGCAAGAAGATACTTACGAGATATCGTTTCTGGACTAATCTATCTTCATTCACATGTAAGATCAACGTACATGCCACTTTTTTTTTATAGTCCCTCTGGATTTGTGTTGTTTTGGGTGCTGTACTGCTGCATTTTGTTTGCTGTCCTTCCTAACAGAATACTATGCTTCACTATTATAGATTTGAGGAATTAAAAATTATATTGGGTTCCTGGCTTTTTTCTTGCAGTACTTGGCTACATCAACATAAGTTACCCCGATGCCTGTAAAGAGGCTCTCGATCCTTTTTGGATGAAGAAGGGTTGGCTGTGTCCTGTGTGCACCTTCTCCTAGTGATGAGAAATAGTGTCCATGTGAGCTAATTCAGGACTGAATGCTTGGCAAGTGTCTTGCACAGACCTACTGTTCTGAGAATTCACCATGCGGTCATTCCATGTGGTGTTCTTGAAATCGAAAAGAGTGAAGTGAGGTAGGAGTATAAAGGTAGTGACCAAGTCTAATGTGAATGCTCTCACATATTTTATAGCTCCGTGACGAAATTAAGAAATAGGGACTTGAGGAGACAATAGGAAGGGACTGGAAGGATTCCATTCCAGTATTAAAGTTTCTTTTGAGGAATGCCTTTTGTGTTCTTTTTAGGAGCATCAGTGCTCTGTCTATGTTTTCTTTTTTTGCTCTCAATCGGGCTTACCCATTTAGGCATAGAATTACTGACAAGGATATAACAATGATCTTTATTATTGTCTTCTGGTTCATTCTAACATTATGTTTTAAATTCTTTTCATTTGGTGGTAGGCACTTATCTAATCTTGACGATCTTGTTTGCTTTTTGAATAACAGAATATAGTGCACATGGATATAAAGCCTCAAAATCTTTTGGTTACGCGCAATGGCACCGTAAAAATTGCTGACTTCAGTGTCAGCCAAGTATTTGAGGTAACGGATTTGCACCCCAACTATCAATATGCAGTGTAAATTTTAATTTTTTTGTGTTCAAAAGTTTTTTGCACGTTCTGATTTCTATAAAATTTTGTGGCAAATGAATTATAAAACGAAACATTTGTGAGAAAAAGTTTACGTTTTTAATAGATACTGAACGTGGAGTATGAATGAAAAATATCTAGTCTATCTTACGTCTTGTAACTTACTTCATGAATTTTGTTTATGCTTCAATGGACATATTGATATTGCATCGTGCGATTCCGCGACTACCTGTAGTCAATTCAACAGCCCCATTTTAGGTTAGGAATGTCCGTTGTATGTCCACAATCCACATCATGAACAATGTCAACTATGATGTGTGTGTGGGTGTTGGATTTCATTGCAATGTAGGATTTTGACTTACAGATTAAAGGGAGTGTATAAGTAAACAGAAAAAGTGGGCTGCTAGGTGTAGGTTTTGATTGTTGAGATAAAGTTTACCATAAGAGGCATATTTTAAATTATCGGAACATTGAAGACGAAATTCTAGCAATAACTTGGGATGCAGTACAGATGAACATGTTTGGCTTTTTGTTATGACTTATGCTCATAGTGCAAAAATTTGGTAAAGATCGCAATTGCAGTAATGGTCGGATGTAAACTGAAGGTTAGCCACTGTATTGTCTGAGATGAGGGTTTGTGGAAAATATCTTCTTTTTGTTGTAAACTGAAGGGAATAGAAATTGTTTTGTTGGTTTTAACCTCTTTGTCTGATCTGTCTTGCTTGAGGAGTTGGGCTAATGTTATATAATGTTATGCTAAAACAAGTTTATTCAAGATAAGAACCGAGTAGTAAATTACTTGGAGCAAGCTTTTAAATGCTGAGGAAGAGCACTGCTAGTTAGAATGTTTATTTTGAAACTTCTTGAAAAGGGAGGATGATGATGGCAGCATTTAGAAATACCGTTAATTGTAATTTAATGTTTATGGAGGAAGCCAAAGTTTAAGGCACCTGATTGTCAATTTTTCTGAGTCTTTCAAATGTTTTTCTTTTTTTGCCTGATGCCTTAGATTTAACAGCTCACCTCTTATGTACTGTTTCTCATTTTATCAAATCTGCAGGGTGATAATGATGAGTTACGTCGCTCTCCCGGGACACCTGTTATAACTGCGCCCGAATGTTGCTTAGGTTAGTTTTTGGCTGCCAATGACTCTCCATGACACTGATTTGAACATTACATGCCGTTAAAGTATGCTGTATAAGCTGTAACCATGCAGTTTCCTTGTCTAACAGGTCTAACTTATCATGGAAAAACGGCCGATACCTGGGCTGTGGGAATCACCTTGTACTGTATGATAATGGGAAACTTTCCCTTTATCGGAGAGACACTACAGGAGACCTATGAAAAGGTCAGTTTTTCTTGTCCACTTGCTGCTCCATGCTTTTAAATGATAATTCAACGTTTAGGATTTCTATCGTGTCTTTTCTGAAAATTATTTGATGTCCCAGATTGTTAATGATACCATCAATCTCCCTGATCATCTTAATCCACAGCTCATCGATTTGTTAGAGGGACTCCTATGCAAAGGTTCGTAAACTGTTTATGAGTCACCTTTTGTGTCTCAGATCTTTTTTCTATGAGGACAAATTGTAGTGTTTGGGCTTCGTGGGTGTACAAGCTCTTAGAGTTATGTTTCTTATTTGGTTGTGCATAGTTTGTGGTAGCTCCTACTGGTCAAGAAAATGTTTAATTCATATAGAATGAATCTAGTACAGCTATTGTTGCTTTTTCACAATTTAGGTTTGGGGACTTCAGTACCTTCCTATCTGAGTGCTTGATAGAAAACAATCAATTTGCATTTGTAAGGTTGAAGACCTATAATTTTCAAGTTTCAAATGTCCATGTTTGAAAAACAAGCTGATGGCTTGATGCACTTAAAAAATAATGCTCCAATTTTTTATTGTTTGACCATGCAAAATTAGAATTGTTGTAGCTTGAGGGGTAATTTTGTATACATCCTATCACCAACAATCTTAAATAATGGAATTATATTCATTTCTGTTGACAATCTAGCTTTTGATCATTCAAAAACCTTTTGTTGACAGATCCTAATCAAAGGTTGACTTTAGATATGGTTGCTGTACATCCATGGGTTATTGGGGACGAGGGACCACTGCCTGAATTTGTATGCTGGTGCAAGCGCAATAAAGCGGATTTGCATCATGAGGATGCTGAAGTACTTTCATGAGGCTTGAAGATATGTAGAGAAAAGGAGATAATGTTTCAACTAACCCAGTTTTGTGTATGGTGAATTGTAGTTTTGGCTCTTCATGTACACTTAATTTCCCTTGTGCGAATTTGTTTTTCATCCATTGTGGTTATGTATTTTGTACAGTACAATACTAGCACATAATAGAACTGTATTAGTGAATCTGATATCGGGTAAAAGAAAATCAGGAATGAGTGTAGATTGTTTTGGGGAGTGCATTTTCAAAAATGCAAACAATGATGCTTTTACATTGATGATACCGTATAGATTATACATGCCATTCAAGGAATGTATTATTTGTCGAGTTGTTCACCATTAATGAGGCTAAATCCACCATCCTAAGCTAGTGTATCATTATGTATTTAAAGGATAGAGGAGCTTAAAAGCTCATTACAATGTTAAAGGAATTACATCAACGGAGTTCGTGTATGTGAGCATTACATTGAGTAGAGAATTAAAGAGAGTGGTAAGAATAGGTAATGGGAGGCTCAAGCGTTGGAGCTTGGCTCTAATCAATACAAGCACTACATGTATGTATATATATATATATATATAGGCTAAGGGGGCAATGGGGCAGCAACTTCAAAAACAGCAAGCAACAAGTATGCAATTGAACAGAACAGGGGGCTGCAGCTGGCTCTGGTGCACGTTTTCCAGCCTGTTGCACAGTCCTCTAGGTCCCTATGATCTTTCCTATGCTCCCATAGCTTGATCTAGCTTGTGTACTGACATTGTCTTATTTATCAATGACAAACCCATGTGAAATACTCCATGCATTTGTTTTATGCACACAATGAGAGTGTGTATTACTTCATGAATTGAAGTGTCCAATACTAATAATAATGCATACTTAAGTTCTAATAATCAGTTTGTTACTTTAAACTTTAAGACCAAATTCTTCTACACTTAAATTGTCATCTAACGTATGACTAATTTATGCAAGATTCAAGTCACACTTCTTTCAACCTCCACCTTAACTTGATTCTTTCAATCTCCAATATGACTTGGATCAACCAAATGAAGATCACCTTCAACAAACATTATTTTCAAGTCACACTTCTTCCAAGATTAAGTTCTATTTTCATGAGAAATAGCATTATATTCACAAACATTTATGCTAAAATATTATACTATTATGACTATTTATGACTTGTTACCGAACAGGCTATTAGTTGGCAGTTGAAAGTTACTTATAGTGGTACATTTAATTGTGTATATTCACATGCAACTTCAATTGGGAAAAAAATATAAATAGAGAATTAGTGAAACCCACAAGTCTTAACACACAAATTTATACAAAAAATTCGGTAGAACCCATTGGGGTCTTAGCCTGAAAGGCTGCAACATCTTGAACTAGCTCATTATCATCCTTGACCTTTGCCGTAAACCCCCATCAACTCTGTAAATCTTCGTTTCCAATCTGAAACTTTCTCTTCTCCATTGACCACCTATCATTACCAACAATGGCAGACCAGCAAAAAGTTATTGAAGTGCAACAATTATTCGCACATTTATAAAAGTGAAATTAAATTATATTGAGAGATCGCGTAGACTGACCTCGACAGTGAATCCGGTTTCAGGAACTAAGCCAAGTGCCTCGACACAGACGAACGCCGCATCTTCTTTGCTTAGACTTCCCTTTGCAGCACTACCCTGTCATGTTCTTGCCTTCAGCTACAGCAAGTGATTTATCCAATTTAAGGGTAGTGTAATGTAAGAATACCTCTTGGAAGCTAAACCCTTGTGTTCCGCCAGGAGTATTCTGTAGACAACCAGCTCTGATGATAGTGTAGGGAATTCCTGAGGCGTTTAGCATCGATTCATCTTGTTCAGCCAGCTTTCTTGCATTGCCGGTCATCAGAGCTTGAATGCCATCAGCACCTTTATACACAGATAACTGCAATCTTATCAAACTAACTGGGACGTGCAAGGTGTGTTGTTAAGGAACCAACTCAACCAAAAACTTAAGCTGATAGTTGTTGACCAATGATATCATAGGAGTATATTCTATCACACCCCTTCAGACGAGAATTGTTCGGGCTAGAATTATGGATGCCACACAAGCTCTCATTCATATTTGACGCTAAATTTTTATTTGGAATGAGGGGTTAGTGAGATTCAAAGTTCAAACCTTTTGTCACGTTGGCTTCTATAACTATGTCTATGAACCAACTCAACCAAAAACTTAAGCCGATGGTTATAGCTTCATGATATGTCATATACTCAATCACGTGTGCATGGGTAAAGAATTGTGTTATGTACTGTCGAACTCCCAAAGTATACGAATCGAAGAAACTCCAATTTCACCTGGTATTTTTGTCACTCATTACAGGGCTAAAAAGGCAAGGAGTATTTACCTGAGATAAGAGAACAACATGTTGAACTCCTTGCAAGTTCCCAACTTTCGACAGGAAACCTTCCTGTGGAAGCATCAGCAAAATGATTAGGCCATTAGGGTGCTTCAAGAAAGAAGCTAAGAAAAGCTAGGTTTTTAGTGTTGCATACAGTTGGGCATATGATCGCTCGAACACCCTTTAAAGCCTTCTTCAAGAACCCCTTATCATTTACATCTCCAGCCAATGGCTTTTGATAAAGCCACCAGAACACACGTTAGAAGGGACAGGTTGATACAGAACAGAAGACGGGCCTGAATAAACGAAGGGCATACAGAAAAATCTAGACATCATTATACCTCGACGTAGTTTCCATAAGCTTCTAGAGCAGCCCGTCTATCTTTTACCAAAGCTTTCACTCGAGCCCGTTTCACAATCAAAGACAAAATCACCATCTAAATAAGCTAGAAATCAGAAGGTTCAGAGTCATTCATGCCAATAAATCAGAATAAAGATAGAGATTAAGTGCTTCTTTAGCTTAATACTCACATTCATTACATAAATAAACATCATTCATCAGTCATGAAATTCATTGATTTACCAAAAATGGAAAGGAAATCAGCAATGATTAATCATTATACCTGCCCAATCTCAGTATCTCCATCAGTGATTAGAACAGCATCCCTGACTTCTTCAATTTCTGTTTTAGGTGTACAAGTAGCCAGTAAGAGATAAAGGGTCATAGAAAATCAATCCAGGCATGATTATTCCATTGATGGATCCATGAAAGGACCTTAGAGTGCCCAAACCCCACCGTAAACTATACAGGATGACTTTCTTTAGAAAGTCGTACAAAAATAGCATTCAATAATTCGCATTCTAAGTTTGCCACATGCTTAAAATCACCAAAAAATAGCTAAACATAACTATAATTCGCTTTTTTAAAAAAAAATAAAATTTTGGATTCACAACTCCAAGGAGATGAGTGATTATTATAATTAATTTCGTCAACTAGATACTTAAAACCCTGCATCCGCCATTCATTCTTCAACATTTATACTATCAACTTGTCATAAAAAAAAATTGTATGTTTCACTTAGGACGGGTACTTTTGAGGTACAACTGTCTTGGGCCGCGGCCCAAAATGAGCAAAACTTTACTTATACAAGGCTTTTTTAGTTTTCACCTAGGGTTATATTTTTCGGGAACGACACTGATTTTACTTTTACCTGAATCATTCTCTTCCTCAGCTGTTGATCCATCCTTTGGAAGAAGATCAGGTGCTCCATACCATTTTCTCAATTTTGGCCCTCCTGCATTACTAATTTATCATTAGAATCTTCATGTAATCAGTTTATGCCAAATTAATAATCACTGTAAATTGTAATTATATACTAAATAAAAAGAACACCAAATTTTGATTAAGATCAAAGTTATACCTTCAATATAATCAAGAATTTGATCCACAAAGCTTGGTTTTTTGCTGGCATCGCATAGCCAAGGAGAGTTAATGTGAATGAAGGTGTCTGGAGATAAAGAAATAGAAGATTTAAAAGGATTTCGTGGGAAAAATGAAGGAGAAGAAGTGTAGAGAGAGAAAGTTGAGGGGATAACAGGAGCCATATGGAATGTGGATGATGATAGATAATACTCTCTGCCCTCTTATTGGCACCATACATGTATGTGGTATGTTTGCATATGGTTCTTAATTGGTTTATTTAGTTAGATTGTTTTGATAAGTTAAAAGGTGTTTTTTTTGTTATTAAGTTAGCTGCTTTTTATTAAATAGAATATTTGGTAAAATTAGGTATTAATTATTTTTTGTTTATTAAAGAAAAAGTAAACTAATAAAAAATCATTGAAAAAAGCTAAGTATTTTTGGGCTTTTTATTTTGTCTTAAAATTAAGTTTTAAGTCATTTACTAAATATTTTTTTAGGTTTTTAACTAATTAAAAAACCAATTCAATAAATGTTTTACTGTTTATCAAACACCCCATTATGCAAATATACTATAATTATTGGGAGAATATTTTTTTTAGCCTTTAAAATTTTTAGGAATACAAAATATGCCAAAGAAAAGTGAAAATTGGGTAAAAATTGAATACATTTATCTTTCTTGAAAAATAGTTTAGCTCTTGAGACAAAACATTTTTTCCTTTTATCATGCCCTTTTTGCTTCAAATTGCTACACAAAGCAATAAGTTATTGAATTTAAGTTTATCAAAAACAAGACTATCATTAATGGGTTGAACACTTTAAAGTTTTTGGCTCTCGAAATTGGGCACATAATATATCGTTTTAAAGCTTTTGAAGTTTGGTTTCTAATGCGTAAATCTTGCATTAATGTTAATTTTATATCAAAAGCTATAGTTAAAAGAGTAAACATATATCAAATTTCAGCACAAACCTTAAATGATCATCATTTCTCGCTCGATTATCGAAATAGAGCATAATATATTTCACTGGAAAGCTCTTGAAGTATAGTTTTTAATGCCACATATTTCGCATTAATGTGATTTTCCTATCAAAAATTATGGCAAACAGAGTGAATATGTATCAAATTTCAGCACGAATTTTTGCATTATAAACATTTTTATTCTCTTTTAGTCATCTTCTTTGTAAAACATCTTCAACCGAGCTAAAATTAAGAATTCAATAAAATAAAAATATAAACATTAATTAAATACATAAATTGGACCCAATCGTACAAAACATGCGACTTGACCTAGGTCGAGTTATACAAAACGCGCAACTAAGTCCATTTTATGATATTTTAACTTTTTTCTTTTTTATAATTAATATTTTTTATTTTAATGCAATGATTATTAATAAAATTTTAATTAAATAATAATAATTTTTAATTATATGATTAAAAAAAGTATTTTTATAATTTCATAAAAAATATAACGGCAAAATGGAAAGGATGTCGACATCTAAAGATCGGGAAACCAATGCCGGGTATCCGCCACCTAAACAAATCTTCCTCTATTGAAATCATACACGTAGCCATCCCAACCAAAAAAAATGTTTACCATCTTGCCATCTATACGGCCCTACCAATACTAAACTTTGGCCAACTAGGGGTTGCGAGAGTCAGAGAGCAAAGGAAAGCAAAAGCAGAATTACCAATACTATTTGCTTTCCCATTTCCGACAAAGGCCAAGAAACTCGAAATAAGTTGGGAAAATCATAAGCTTACTCAACCCTAAATACTGTAATTGCTCACTTCTTACCCTAAATTCCATTCACAGTCAGTTCGGGTATCGTTCTCTTTTTTAATCGCTGTATTCTTATCTCGATTCATGGCGATTTTCATTATTAAGTTTATTTAGCGTCATCATCATTATCTGTATGTCATATTTGCATTAATTTTGTTTCTGATTAGTTCTTGTTTGGTCGTTGAAGATTTATAATTAATATTTAGAAGCAAAGATATCTGCTTTTTTTTTCTTAGCCGAAATTTGGATTATTTTTCATTATTTATGCACATTAATGATGGTGATTTTGATGCTCATTAGCTATCTTAGCAATTAGCATTTGTTTGGGCTCAATTTTGTTTCTACGAACTGCATAATTCATTTGTAAGAATATTCTTTTGTTGGATCATTCAAGTTCAGTAATTCATGTTGTTGATGATAATTGTGTTTAATGGTATATGGTAAGCTCCATTTTAGATGTTTGCTACCTTAACTATGGAAACCTTTCTCTAGCGTATCTTTTTTACTTCATCAAATTTGATTTGTTCCCATCTTATTTTGACAACCTCTATAGCTCACTTATATGTGTTTTCAGTTACTTTAAACTCTTTTTAGATTGTTTTTGTCACAAAAAGAATATAATCGTGATGGCTACATATTTATTCTTCCTCCGAGTCTCTTATGATTAAGATTTGTCACTGTCACATCTTGATTAATAAGCCTCTTAGGCACTTACTGGTGCAGACAATTTTAGAGTAGGTAAAGACTGCTCCTTGCCTTTGTGGTATTTTCTATCTGCCGAGTAGAAATTTTTCAAGGATGTAAAAAATGCTTCTTCGCTCCTTGCTTACCTACCCTGTGTGTTCTAGTGTCTTCACACTTTACAGCTCATCTTTAGATAGTGCTTCTCTAGTTCTCTTTGCTGGAGTATCTCTTTCTAGGTGCCACTTTGGATGGATGCTTCATCTTAGTTTCTCTTGCTTTTGGTTCTCACTCTGTACTTCTCATCAGATACACTTTATAAAGAAGACTGGTGGAATTCCTTTCGTCAAGACATTGCCATTGATTCATGTAGATGCAAAGATTTTCTATCAGATTCTTTATGATTACAAGATTCGCAATGCAGAGGTACTGTCTCCAACATTGCATTAAGTTCTAAGGGAGATTTGTATGGTTTATTTTCATGTCGCGTTGCGTTTCCGTTTAAAAGATTATATAGTTTTGGTCAGCCTTTTACTTTTCAAAGATCTCTGCATGATAGTATTATATAGTTGTGTAGAGCTGAACGTTACACCAATTGCTACTTGTTAGGCATGGCTTATGTCCTTGGAATGAAAAATTGTGTATATATATATGATGGATTCGAGTCAAATTATAGCTTATTAGACAACAAATTCCCATTTTCACTATAGCTTGAGCTTTTTTAAGCAAAACACTAATACAAGGATGGTTGTTCCAAAAAAGACTCATTTTTTTCTTTCTAAATGAAAAACTAACTAGTAGAAGTTAGCATGCAAAGATTTCCACGTTTTCAGTGCAGTTAAATGTTTACGTAGATGGTTATGATTTTCAAAGCAGCAAAGCAAATTAGGCACTAATTAGCATGACATATGCCTAGCATCTCTAATTTAGCTAGAGAGTTCTCTTACAACATCACCAATCATGAGATGAAATCATGTTTTAGTAATGCAATTCTAAACCAAACTATATTATCCATGGATGTTTTGTTCCCGTATTCATGACCTTTGTATAGAAGCTCTTAAGGTGCTTTTTCTCATTGCATTACATATCTTTTCCCTATATCATTTCAATACTATCTACAGCCATGCCAATAGGACCAAGCGACGCCTTTAAACTAAAGTGTTTAGTCAATAATCATTCTTTGAGACATAGGCCAAACATTTCCCCTTCGTAGCTAATTTTAGATTCGAATGTCTAAAACCAAGGCCATTGTTGGGTTTGGGCAATATACCCAAACTTTGAACCATCAAGAGTTTTCTCTCCATTGTGAGGAAAGGATCTTTGAGTGACTTGTGATTGTAATTCACAGGTGGTGGTGTAATGTGGAAAAAATATGGACAATATAAAAGTGAATGATTGTGCCACCATTGACGCTTGTAGATTAATAATCTTTTTAGCTTGCTAGTTTCTAGTTGATTCCTTGTGTCGTGCTTCATTAAATTGGAATCTGTTTGCATTGATATCTTTTTGTGAAATTTCTCCAAACCAGATGTTCTGAATTTCTAATATCTGGGGTGGTGAGCTTCATGTTTGTCTCTTGGTCTAAGGGGGCTTCTTATTAGTAGCTTGTGAGACTAGAATTCAATTTACAATTGGCAACTACCGCTCTATCAAAAAGACTTGTGAAGCTAGAAAGAAAATACTACATATTTCAAAGCTATAAAGTTAGAAAGACTTGAGAAGCGTAGTCAAAAAGCCAGTCTAGAACAATATTGAGTAATTTCATCCTTTCTCCTCATTTTTATTTTATGTCAATCGAAATCCCAAATATTTCATGAGTATCAAGGCAAAAAGTCATTTTCTCATATTCATTTACTATTTTGCCGCAAATTTCACCTTTCTCTCTCTCTTTGCTTTGTCCACTGCACTTTCAAGTCTGTATCATTGGAAACAATAAAGGTTTGATAATCATGAATTAGGTTTTCAAATTCAGGGCTAATTTTCATATGGGTTAGTTTTGTATATCATTTTAATTGATTATTTTTTAAATAGGTTGCTTTTCTTTTTTTGTTTTTGGTTACTTTTGCCTAATTTGTCTTTGCTTGTTGTAGTTTTTTTTAATTTGCTAACTATTATTCCTTTTCTAGAAGTTTTAGTAAAAGACTATTCTACTCCTCTCATATTGATTCATCACAGAATCATTGTAATAAAAGATAAGAGTAGAATTATTAATAGAACAAAAGTAAAAAAGAAATTCAAGCGTTATAAAATAAAATAAGAAGAAACGAGAGAAAAGAAAGAATGTAGAAAGGGATAGTAGCGATTGAGAAAAAAGAAAAATAGAGATAAAATATAACGAAGAAAAGGGAAGAAGAAAAGGAAAGAAGATGAGAAGAACAATGCTCATGCTGCTATCTTGATCTACTTGGGGTAGGGAAAGAACGAGGCCTTTTTTTGTACTAAATTCAAAATTACAACTATTTCTTTAAGGTTAATCTAAGTAAATCAAGCAAAGGTAAGTATTTTAATACCTGAAAGTTAAAGCCAAAGTAGAAGGTAACATACACGAGATGCACAAGGCGCACGCTTCTCCCTCGCCTTTTGTACTGCGTTGTGCCCTGAGTTTGTCGCCTTGGAAGGCCTTAGGCGTGCTTTTTTAAAATCAAGGATGCTTTGAATTTTGTATGTCTTGGGCATTTTGAGTTTCCTAGAATTTTTAATAAATTAGATAGGGTAAGAATGTTCACTTAATTTTTTTGTTCTATGTAAAGAAATTTCATATGATATTTTTGAAGTTCCATAGTTTGTACAATTGGTATATGCGTTGCGTAGTGCAAAAATGTGATTTTGGTTCATCACAACGTTGTGAAATGTTTTTACAATCAATGTGATGGTTTTTCGGTTCTCATCCATACCGTAAAAACAAGGTCGCATCGCATCGCATTGGCTGCGTTTTAATGGTTTTAAAAAAACGGACATATATTTCTCCTGCTGTAAAACTGTAAAAAATCGGATTTTGGGCCGTATAAAGGGATATCATATAGTTTTGACCGAAATTTAGGCGTTACTATAACGACATCACGCCCATTACCCGTCACCGTTCGGTTATCGTGATCACAACCATTATCCAATTTTGTCTATGGCAAGCTCAAAGACCCTCACATGTGGTTGTGACAGGTACAGTGATTTGGGCGATATTTTTCACTATTTTGTGTGATGTCTGGGGTGCATAATTTCACATTTTCCATATGTACTTCAAAAATATTCGTTTGATGCTGTATCAATTCAATTTGTAAAGTGCTTCAATTTGTAAAGTGCTTCAATGCAGTTCTAATTATGTATAAAAGTGTACTAGTTGAGTTTAAGCTTAATTTCAATTGCTGATTTTAAAATATTAATGTTTTCTGGTATATTGGTTTCAGGGAGTTCAGATTGAGTTAAATGTAGTGAGGTGTGATGGAAATGATGGTTGGAGTTGATAGGACTGTGGTTGGATTTATTGAGGATGGAGCAGCTAATAAACTCGGTTCTGGTCTAGCTCCATTAAAGCAAGGTGCTGATCCAATTGTTTATAAGCTTGTTAAGGTAAATGTTTTTACACACATCTGATTATATGTCTAATATGTTAATTACACTTGTGCTTTTAATATCTTTTGAGTTTCTTGCTGCAGTGAATGATAAAAACTTCTGTGTTAAGATTTGTTTAGGTGGTTAAAGTTTTTAGTAAGTTTAGAGCTCCCTTGAGAGTTTGTACTCCTAGTACATCCGGTATAACGTGAGTCTTGAAGTTGTAGATGTACAATTTATCCGAATTTGAGAAAAGGATCTTTAAGTGACTTCTATGATTGTAATTCATGGATAGTGATGAATGCAGAAAAAGGATGGAAAATATAAAATTGAATGATTGTGGCAGCATCGATTCCTGTAGATTAATAATCTATTTAGCTTGCTAGTTGATTCCTCGTGTTGTGCTTCAATGTATCGGAATATGTTTGTATTGATCTCTTGTTTGGGGAATTTCTCCTGGTTTTACCTGATAATTTGCTGAATTCATATTATCTGGGGAGATGAGCTTGATGTTTATTTTTTTTTTCAGAGGGGGCTTCTTATTAGTAGCTTGTGAGATTTGGTGTTGTGTCATTAGAATTACTACATGAACACGGTTTTCTAGTTAGACATGTTCATTGCCAATTGTGGGAGAGGATATACTACATTCTCTGTGTATTTTTTGAAAACCTTGTAGAGTGAATGAGCTATTGATGCCCTGGACTTTAACTTGGGATCGTAACTTTTCTTTTTCCATTTCTTATGTGCATTTTAGTTCCTTTCTTGTATCGGAGTTCCTAGTTAAAAATCTTGCACTTCTTATCTATCCCACTTCTGATGGGCATTCCAGTTCCTGCCACGTTCTTAGAGCTGTTAATGTTTTTGAAGTGTTATTTTTTTCCCGACTTAGTTGATGGACCTCTCGTTAAAACTATACTCTATATTTGTACTCTCTTTATTATCTTCCTATATCCTTAGGGTCACTAGTCACATGTAAGCACTATGTAGCATGGGTGCTTCACTTGATGCCCGTCCCTATATACCATACCAAGAATAATAAGAGGTACACTGTTTAATGTACCATACGATCTCTATCCTAAGATGTATGTTTGTCATTTTCCATCCGTAATTCGTGTCTTAGCGGTGCAACCTGGTATATGTGATAGAGTTCTCCTGAATGCAATATGCTTTGCAGATCAGATTTTTGACATCTTTGATCCTTTCCCAATGAGTAAGAGCAAATGTTTCTGTGCCACCCATAGTGCAAAAACAAGGTCGCATAACATCGCATCAGACGCAATATAAAGGTTTTTGTAAAAAACGAATCGTGAAAAATTGAGTTATTTGCCATTTCAAAAGACATCTCATGCTTTTGGCTGATATTTGGCCTCATGATAATCGTACCACTTCTATTATTGCATCATGTGTTGTTCCATGATCACAACTGTTACGACATTTTTGCACTATGGTGCCACCATGAATAGCAGTGCACTATTACACCCTAGGCCTGTACTATCCTTGTCTTTCTGTAGTAGTGGGGAAGTTTTGCTCATAAAACGGAGCAGTGTGAGTTGTTATTGTGCGTTGGTTTGCCTTATAGTTGTTCAATAAGCACGCCAATTTAGAATGTTAGACATATTTTTGTCCAACCCAACAATCCCTTGCAGAATGTGAAGTTTGAAGCATGTTCAATGAGTTAATGCTCAACATTAACTTAATTTGGTGATGAGAAATCCTCTTTTCCTTACCCTCCTATGTTATGTGGTAAATTAGCTGTTAATAACAAAAACTATTCTATTTTTTCTTTTTAGTTTGAGTTTGATGGAAGGATGGTTCCTGCTACTGATGATGTGCTTATAGAGGTTGATAATTTTTTGGAGTTGGAGAAGAATGACATGCTTCCAATGCCTGATGTTATGGAGACATTAGAACATGTTTCAAATAAGGACATCACATTTGAAAATCCTTTGCTTGAGAAGCATGAAGGTTAGATTAAACGTCTTCTCATTTTTGCATGTCATATTCACACCATATCATTTTCTACTTAGTGATAAAGTCCTTATCTGTTATTGTGCACGTAGTTTGGCATTTTATTGCAGCTATTCTGCTGAGTGCCGGTTATCATAGCTACCCTGTTGGGTGGTTGTGTGGAATACATGTTTTGCAAAATGATGATATATAAATACCATGGTTTACCTTTTTATCGACCAAATCTTTGTGAATCCTCTTCTAAAATATATTGTTGAAGTAAGATTTTGTTCGGATTGCATACAAATGTATCTTTTGCTTCTGATTTTGTTATTTTGGCTTGTTAGGTATGTCACAAATCAAGTTAGTTGAAGATGAAGAAGAAGGCATTAGAGTACAAGCTGAGGTACATATTTTGTAATAGATTTTGGCTTGTTTTTATTAGATTTACCCTATGCATTCAACTGCACACTTCACGAATGAATTGATGCTTATTCTTCGTCAGTAAATTGCACACTTGCTGTTTTTATATTGTTTTTAGAAACATATCAAGATGCTTGATAGTTACGATGTTGAAACAAGAAAGTAATGTAAAAGAAATTTTACATGATATAGATTATAGCTACACTCAAATATTAGATCATTGCTTCGCTTTTGTTACCCTTTGTCAAATGAGCTGTTGGGATACTCTAGGCGGTTTTGTTTATACATAAGCAACCATTATTCCTGTTGAAGTGGATGTAGATTTCTAGTTGCTAGTCCATGATTTCTAATTGCCTTGATGTTGGTTCTATGCTACAAGATCAACAAACTGTTAATATGAGGTTTTTGTGGTGTGGGATTGTGTTGCCTTTTATGATGTTAATACTTGATCACATAATATCATGGCTTGTGAAATTACGTTTAACAAGTTTACAATAAAGAGCAATAGAAGTTAACCACTACTACGACATGCCAAAAATCTCGGTACCCTATATTATATAACATGAAGATGGATTTCATGCAAAGTTGATATTTTAGATTTGGAGTGACATTCTTTTATACATTCTACTCAAATGAATACGACTACTTTGCTTTATTTTATGACCACTTGCATCTTGAGCCTTTTTCAACGTCTTGGATTAGAAATCAAACATTGATTGATCATTTGATGAAATGTAGGTGTTTATGTTGTTTGTTTGAAAAATGCAGATTTATTGGTTTAAGCTAAGGTATTTGAAGTTGCATAATTGGCCATATTGGACTTGATTACATTGTTCAGCCATTTTATAAACTATTTTTCCGTTTTTGCTTGTTAGAAGCATGGTGTCAAAACAAGGTCGCATATACCATAGAACTCCATAAAAAATAATTTTTATTCAGAAAGTTGAATTGGAGTGTTGTACCAATAAATTGATACACAATAATCAAAAAGAAAAACCTTTTCCATCTTCTTCGCTATTCGGTTTCTATTCATGATTGTTGGCTTTGCAATTACGATCCAACCCTCACTTTGCGCAATTGACCAAACTATTGCTTCGGACCAAAAAATTTAAACATGGCAATATGCTGCTTATACAAATATATAGAGTTTTTTTGCCAACTATAGCCTTGGAGTTAAGGCTTTTTACAAACAACAACCTCAAACTTTTTTTTTACGAACAACATCCTTCTCATTTATGAACACGACAATGATGTTGACCTAAGTAATGACCTTTGACTTTCCCTTAAATTCGTTAATCTAACTTAATTTACCCAATTACCCCAATTAGATCCCTCTTCCCCGACCTCTCTCTATCGCTCCCTAATCAACACCATTGCCCTACCCCAACACCACCACCACCACCAACAACAACCCCCTCAAAATGTGACAATCCATGTTCTTCAACCAACCCACGTTTTCAATTTCAAACATAATTGACCATCAACCTCACCAATTTTTTACTACATTATAAGCTAAGAGATTCTATCTCAAGATGTTTTCAATTTTTTGCCAAATAAGTAACAATCAATAATCCAATAGAGAATTATACACATGTTCAGGTAAAATCATTCACTAAGATTTAACAAATTCATAAAAAGCCTTACCAGACTAATTAAAACTTCTTTATAACATAAGGATACTTCACACAAAAGATTGTTTAAATCCAACCCTAATTAAAATAATTTACATGAATAAAAAATTACAAAAAAAGTAAAAATAAACCCATGTAAAAAAAAAAAAAAAAAAAAAACCAGATCATACAATCTTAAATCAAATGGAACACCCCCCCCCCCCCCCCCCCCCAAAAGAAAAAAAGTAAGCATACATATCAATAGATTCTCGGACTTCTTCAGCAGCTTAGATTAAGGCATCTCATTGCCATAAATTAAAAGAGTTAGACCAACATCCTTCAACAATTAAATCCTTTTTGCTTTATAAGATTCTGGGTTTTAAATTTGTTCTTGTTTTTGTTAATTTTGTGGGTGAAGAGATTAAAAGAAGATGAAACAGAAAAGCAAAGAAAGATTGTTGCTTTGGAGACAACAAAATTGAAGGAGTAAGAACGGAATGCTTCTTTGGTTCCAACCTTCTTTTTATGTTGTGGTTTTGTTTTCTTTAATATTTTAGGGGACAACAAAATTGAAGGGAATGCTTTCTTTGGTTCCAGATTTTGAAGGAGGAAGATGAAACATAAGAGATTTTTGCTTTGGAGACAACAAAATTGAAGGAGGAAGAAGGGAATGCTTTCTTTGGTTCCAGATTTTGAAGGGGCTGATGGTGGTGGTGGTAGTGTTGGGGAGGGGTAGAGAGGGGTTGGGGAAGAAGGGTTTAATTAGGGTAATTGGGTAAATTAAGTTAGATTATTGAATTTAAGAGCAAGTCAAAGGTCATTTCTTAGGTCAACAGGTCATCTCACCTGAATCCGACAAAGTGGTTGTATTGTTGTCGTATTCTTGAATGTGAAGGTTGTTGTTTGCAAAAAAAAAATTCGAGGTTGTTTGTAAAAAGCCTTTAACTCCAAGGCCGTAGGTGGCAAAAAACTCATAAATATAATATATATTATGAGACATACGTTAATAAAATTCTAAGTTGAAACTAATAAGTTGTAAGTTAAACTTATATATATAATATATATACAACTAATAAGTTGTGTACTTGCGTTAGTTACTGTATTAATAATGATAAGTTACTTGGAAAGGATTAAGCTGTTTGATTATAGCGGTAAATAATCATTATACTAAATTATAGTGTTAAGTAATATTAACTATTTATTTATAAATCATTATTTATTTTATTGATTTTCTTATGCTTTACTTATTAATATGAATTCATTGTGAGTTTAGAACTTGATTTGAATCCGATCCGCTGCTTGCCGTATAACCCCATGTTTCAAAATTCAGTCCGCTGCTTGTCGTATCCGTTGACTTCTAAATAGTGTCACATGATTCGATAATCTTCTCACAAATTGCTAATAAAAAGCAAATTTTGGTCGATTTTGGATTATTTTTGGGTCATTTTGAGCGAATCGATAATTCAGAAAGGTTAGTTGGGGAATTTGTGACATTGGTTTTAAAATGTTTTCAAGTCTACTAAACTAATTCTTAGTACCCGCAATATAGATGTACTATAAATGCTTCTAAAAAGTAAAATGTTCTATAAGTGACTTGTTTTTCATCAAGTTCATTTACGTAATCTGTACTACTGTACTACTTGATAATTAGAACATTTGTATTTTAAACATGGACCAAAGACCGCTGATGACTATTCGGAATAGAAGGAGGATTCAGAAAAAATCCAAATCGATATGGAAAAGATCAGAGTGAATGAAAAGGACAAAACAAATGATGAATTACACTTGCTCTTAAAGAAGCACGCTGTAAAAATGCCCAACTTCTTATTATGGGAATCAAGATATTTTGAAGTTAGAAATATTTAAAGAAGAAAATAAAAAATTGTTCTGTTTTGAAAAATTCCTTCTTTTTCTTCTCAGTAGTGGTGTTTTCTATTGGAAAATATAATTTGATATTTGGGTGAGAACTTGTCATAGTAAAAGTTTTGTAAAGGGGATATTGAAAGCAATATCCTTCTAATTTCCTGGTGGGAAGCTCAAAAGAAATAGACTATTGTGTTCCCGCCGTCCTCGTGGGCATTTTCTTTGGCTTCTTGTGCTAGTGCTTCCATGAGAACTGTTCCTTTTCTGATTGCTGTCACCATTCCCCCTCTTATCTATTGGCCATTTACATGCACTGTTTCACTTGCCATCATCTCATCCATTGTTGTCTCCATTATGTGCAGATAGTCACCCAAGCTTCTCTTTAATGTGAACACCTTGGTGTCTGCCCTCATCCTGGAAGGCTAAATGATGCCTATATAAAATATTAGATTACTCGGCGAACTCCTTGGGATGCAAAGTATAAGTGCCACCTCCCTAGCTCCCCGTTCTTATTTCCTTTATATGCAAGGTTAGATGGAGTAGTTGTCTGACTGCTGCATGTAAACTCAGACAGAAAAGGATTAGGGAATTGTTTGTGTTAGAAGTGGCAGGGTGGTGGATTCGTGGTAGTATTGGATTCTTGTTGTAGTAAAATGAATTTTGAGTTCAGGTGATGGGTTCAGGACTTGGAGTGGAGCTGGTGATGGGTTTAAATCTTTTACGAAAAATGAATTTAAATTTAGGAAGTTTTTGTAAGTCACAAGGCTAACAAGTCGAGCTCTGGTTGATGTGAACCAACAACTCGACAATTTAATAACAGTTTTTAATATTATTTTTTACATGATGATTCTCAATCTTAATAGGTACCCCATTATCGCATCCGAAGTGCTCTTTCTGATAATGATCTGGAGCTAGCTATAGTTTTTAAGTATTTACTATTATGTATAATTCCCCCCCTCTTTTGCTTTTCCTCACAAGATTTGTTTCAATTGGAAGGCGATAAGTGGAAGTTTTGTATTGATCTCAGTTCTATTTATTGTTGAAAACCTACAGGTGAAATATGCATCATTATAAATAGTATTGATGTGATAATGCTTAATTAATTTTGTTAATAAAGGCCAAGAGATAGTTCAATGACTGTTAGCATTCAGATAATTTGTTCTTTCTGCTTGCTTGAGTTGAATTATGAGAATCTTTGAATTTTTTTTATATTTCCTGCAATTGGTAGGAGGCATTAATCTGGAATTTTCATGCAGCACTCTTTGCCCACATCTACATCAAGCTCAAAGGATAGACTAGTGAAGGTAGCTGGGAGCATTATGGAGGAATCAAGTTCAAATCATCATGATGGATTAACCAAAAGTGGATCTACTGAATCCCAGCCTAATTTTTCTCTGATAAAGGGTGAGATCAATTTGGACAATTTATCTGTTAGAGAACTTCATGAAACATTCAAAGCAACATTTGGGCGTGAAACTTCTGTGAAAGACAAGATGTGGCTTAAACGAAGAATAGCGATGGGACTGACTAACTCTTGTGATGTATCCGTTGCAAGTTTTGTTATAAATGATGGGAAGTTTCTGAAGAAAAAGGAAGAACTCAATGAAAACATTTCTTGTGAGGATTCTGTCACTGGGGAAATCAGCAAGGCTGGGGTTGATGGGCCTGTGAACTTTTTTGCACACCCCAATCTAAGTGAGGATATGGTAAATGACACTGAGCTGAAGAATTCTTTCTCGGAATCTGGCTGTAAAAGTGATGATAATGTTGAGAGCAGAGGTGCAAAAAGAGTCAGAAAGCCTACAAAACGATATATTGAGGAATTGTGTGATAAAGAAAAAGATAATGTTGCTAGGTCAATGCCTTCTTCCAAGCGTTTTGAAAAGGATATAGCTCCTGTAAAGGCAATACTCAGACCTGCATCGGGTGTCCATTCATTTGATTTCATTACTAGGCCTGATAACATTGGAGGATCTGGTGTTCAGGTCCCATATGTTTCTCGGATTCGGAGATGTCGTCCAAGAAAAAGCATAACGGAACTAACAGTATGCCTTTTTTTCTACCTGGGTATTATGTTCGTATTAGTCACTTGATAAAAACTCTGCTTAGGTTCTGAAGCATATTGCATGTGTAATTGATTGTTCAATGCTTTTTCTTAGTGTCAGTGTTTTCATTTTTCTAAGGTGAACTTGGTGCCTGGTTTTGTCTGTTGAATTGGAAGTGAATTGTGATCACATGCAAAACATATAGTAATTCCACAAAGCTGTTACTATGATTATACTCGTATTCTGTCATATGTTGTGTACGCTTCTACTTTGACATGTTTTCTACAATCTGTCCTGAACTTTGTTTTACATGGGTTATATGTTGTTGCTGTCAGTGAAGGTTAGTGTCCATGTAATATTTGCAAGAAATCATGCTTATCTTTATGTGGTTGTTTTTCAAATTATACTCTTTTATGTGTGGAGTTTTTTTTGTTAGTACTTGATTCCTTGCGGCTGGTGTTTAAGAGAAATATCTATTTGTATCTTATCCTCTTGTTAGTCATTGATTATCTGGGTGCTATTTTGCAGAAGTTCCATGCAAGTGAAGGTACCTTGATTAGGAAGGGTGATGAGAATTCAGTTGCTGTGATAAAATCAGAGCCTGATGATTGCATTAGCGTTGAAGAGGAGGGTAAATCTATTCCATTTGAAGAGCCAGTAAGCAGAAACTATTCATGGAAACTATATATGTGTCAACTAGCATTTACCATCTTTCACTTATTCTGCTATTTTATGTCTCTTCTAAAACATTTTTTTCTTGTGTTTTCTTTTGGGGGTGGGGGTGATTGTTGGGTGCATGTTGGTTTTTTTTAAAGATTCAAACGATGTTGAACCTCAACCCACCGTAGTTGCCAGCTTGCCGCTTAGTCTTTTTATTGTGTTTTCGATTGGGTCTCTTACTCTCACCTCTTGAGAATCCCGTATTTCCAATGAAAATTATAACTACAAATTCCCACCCAAATGAGAAGCAAGTAACAGAAGCTGAGTGTGAAAGCCAACTGTAACTGAATGCAGTTGAATTTTCGTACCAGGCAGGTATAGGTTGTGATGTGATGACAAGATAAGAAGATAATTAAGTTGTATTCTTTGAGGGTTAGTTTTGCACATGCTGAATTGAAATTACTTGAGCACTGATGAGAGTAACAATTGCAACATGGGAGCCGCTGAATATTACCTAGCCTTTCACTTTGGCTCTTTGTATCAGGTTGGAATGCGGTTTTTAATCTTATTGGATGAGCTAGGTGTGGAACTTTGGAGTTATAAAGCCACTAATATATGCTCGATGATATATAGACTATAGACTTAACCAAACACAGGAATGGAGTCTACTCCATCACAAAAGCCCAATGCGGTGGCCTTTTTATTATGCTGATAATATGATTAGCTAACCAGAAGAATTGAATTCTGAGTTCTTGTGCGAAAAGCTAAAATACCAAGTATTTAGAAGCAACGGAGTTCTTGTGAATTCTCATTTTGCAAGGGCTGCCTTGTGTAGTAATATATAGCCTACTTTTTTGGTGAAGTTGTTGCTATGGTTGATGCTATGTACCATGAACTTTCTGGATGCTTTTTAGACATTTGTCAAAGTCTACTGGTTTGTAGTCTACAGTCTTTGTTTTTTTAACAGCGTGTTATACTATTTAAACTACTGCCAGGATATATAGTTTTGCATTTATAGCTGTGAGATTTATTCAATATCTGGAAGTCTCTGATTATCATAATGGTGATTTGTTGGTGAAGATTCTGGTACCGTTTTGATAGCAGTAATAATCTAACCTGTGAGAAGTTTCCAGCTAATTTAAAAATCGCAGTTATCAAAGATTAATGCGTTTTAGTTTGAGGTGCTAGATATTTAGTTTTGGAACCCATAGGGTCCTCAATTGAACTGGTGTGTATTTGACTACAGGCCTAGCTACTAGCCTATTGAAAATGTATTAAAAATAAACTGTCAATGGGCGTGTCTCTTAGCTGAATCATTTTAACATTCTTAGAATTTGCATGACCTACAATCATATCTAGCATGTTGTTGACTATCCTTTAAACAGTAACATCTCAATGCATTTTGCTCGCCCTAGATGGGATAGGCTCAAAGTGATTAAATTTATGTAGAGACATTGGTTGACGAATAAGATGCTTTTCCTTTAGTCCCTCAATCCAAAACATGCAACGGTTGGGATGGCAAAATGGTAGCCACCTTAAATTCTGTAACCACCACCAATCCATTACTCATGATCGATTAAATTTTCCTACCAATGCCTCTAAAACCATTCGCACCTCTAGATGTACCCATTTTGGTCATACCCACCTCATACCTGTGACCAGACATATCCTCACCTCTTACATACCGCCCCATCCCAATCTTATCCTCACCTTTGTCCCGAGTTTGCTACTGAGAGTGTCATTTTCTCCTCACAACATGTCCCTTTCAGTAGAATGATCGAAGTTTAATTTTTATAGAAGATTTGCATTAATATAATATCTGTTTGGGTGAGTTCTGCAGATTGCCTCAGAAGTGAAGAGGGAGAAACAAAGCTTGTCTATTACATCACATATCTCTCAAGCTAGTGAACCAAATTGTGTGGATTCAGAGAATAATTCTCCATTAGATAACACACCCGGCAACAATTCTGATGATCATGTAGCTACTGTTCCCACTGCAAATGGTGGAATGAGAAGAAAGCACCATCGAGCTTGGAGTTTGACAGAAGTCATGAAGCTTGTTGATGGTGTTGCCAAGTTTGGGGCTGGTCGATGGTCTGAAATAAAGCGGCTATCTTTTTCATCGTATTCGCACCGTACCCCTGTTGATTTGAAGGTAAAAATCTATCCTGGTTGCATTTATGAGCAGTGTAACATTCGAGTCTTGTTATTGCGCTCAGTATTATAGATTTATTCATACAGTATTCACCTTGCAGGATAAGTGGAGAAACCTTCTTAAAGCTAGCTATGCTAATTCACATGCAGATAAAGGGGTAAGCAATTTGTATCATTAAGATTGATGGTTTGTGCCTTGTGGCAATTTTTCTTTTGGCGATGTTTGGCAAAATAGCTTGTTAGACAATTCTAGCTTATTTAGGTACAACTAGATGGTTGTGTGGTCGAATCATCTAATGCTAATATTTGATGAATTAGCTAGTTGGAACAACTTGTTATGCATCGGCTAAATTACAACAAAATGCTTAACGTGTTCAGAATCAGTTAGTCAAATGAGCTGATGAAATAAGGTGGTCTAATCGGTCACTCCACCTGCTATCAACCATTGACCAAACACAAACACCCCTTTATTTTTTCTACTCCACCAAGTAAAACCAGTGCATCTGAGCTACCTGTACGCATTTTTGGAAGTTTTTTAGTTGTATAATAATAAATATATTAAATTTGTACTACATGATGCAGGCAAATCCTCGGAAGAATACACCAGTATTAATACCGGCGACAATTCTGGTGAGAGTGAGAGAGCTAGCAGAACTCAACGGTCAAGCCCCGCAAGTGCCCAAAGGCTGCAACAACCACAATAACGGTTCAAATGTAAATGAAAATAGATCAGAACACTAGTGTCTACGCTGTACATAATTCCACCATCTAGCTTTTATAGAGGATAATAATGGTTATGGGTGCCCCCCGCAAACCGCCTTGCATGGTTGTCCTGTAACAGATACCTGAATGCCATTAACGACAAAACCAGTAGGATATATGCTTCAAGGCCTTCACTTTTGAGTGATTTACTATTTCATGTTTACGAGTAGAAGAGAAATGATATGGCCAATGGTTTTTGAGGTAGGAAAAGAAAAAAGACTAGTAATGCTTGGTAGATTTTGTCGGAAGTGGGAAGTGTTTTATTGGCTCTAAGTGAGCAAATTGAGTGTCCATAATCTGATGCATCTAGTAGCAAATGAGGATATATGTTTATTGTGTTATGTTGTTTCTTTTGTTGATTTGGAATTTAATACTAAAACACAACACTATTGCCAATTTTTAGTTCTATAGGGCTCTTGTTTTTAACCCTTTTCCATTCCAGTCTTTGTATTTTTACCTTTATAATATCAATGGTATACATATAAAGCTTTAAAATTAAGTGACGATGTTTCAAATACTTTGAGTTTATATCAGAACAATTTAGAAGTCAAACAAGATGTGATCCATAGAATAATTTACTTTAAACCATTATTACTTTTAAGAATCCTATTTCTTAATAGTTTATTGTTTTTCTTTATGAAATTACATAATCTTTAAAGTAAATACCTTCACGGCCTAATTGGTAGGTTATATTTAATGGTGGTATTGGAAAGAAAAATTAGTGTAATTTTGGTTGAAAAATCTCTTGGTTGCCTTGATGGTCATGTTTGTCTAATTTCAATCATCTTATTTTCTTCATAAAATGCATTTCAATGCATTACTAATGGAAGAAGTAGTATTCAGTGGTAATGGAAATTTGTAAACAAAAAAAATTATTGTGATTAAAATTGCGTCACTATGAAAATGATATAGAACTTTTGATAAATTTTTACACTATAAATCATTCTCATTACCACCATTTAAAACCACTAATCAAATGAGCGTTAGTATATTATCAAACATAAATATATCAAGGGAAAATTGCAAAGAAACACCTTTTAAAACCCGTTTTTTGTAAAGAAACACCTTTTAAAATTTTTTTTGCAAAAAAACACCTTTTAAGACACTTTTTGTTAAATTAGACACCTTAATTGAAATTCCGGTGGGTTTTGTCCAAATTCCGACGTTGACTTTGCGTTTTGACCTCCAAAAACGTGCGCGTGTTTGCAAATTCCTTATAATCCACGCTCCTTTCTTTTCAACCTCCATAAACACTCCATTTACACCCTCAAATACCATTTGAAATCACTCTTCTCTTCTCTTTCTCTCTCTATGCTTTGAAGTTCAATTTCTAGGGTTTTCAAAGGTTGATGCTTTGATCTTCCATTTAGTATGTCTTCTTCTAGTGGTTCTTCTCGTGCCATTGAAAACTCACAACCTTGTAGATGCTACTGTGGGATGCGAATTGCGATAATGAGGTCCTGGACCCCCAAAAATCCTGGGCGTAGGTTCATGGCTTATAAATTATATGACATTGAAAGTGGAAGAAGAGGTTGCTCGTTCTTCAGGTGGATTGATGCGGATCAAGTAGAGTGGCAAAGGGTAACTATTAATGAGTTAGTGGAGGTGAAGAAGGAACTGATGAATGAAGTGATTGTGCTGAGGAGTCGGTTGAGTAGGTCGGTGTATGACAAATCATGTATTTTTCCTCAGTTCAGATCAGACGGTTGGCATGTTGGGAGGTTGAAGGTGGCCAAAAACTACAGCAAATCTCAATTTTTGGCTCTTTTGGTTGTTTTATTTTTAGGAACTGTATTTAAGATGATGGATTAGTTTGGTTGTTTTGTTGGTTGTTTTTGCGTTTTCCTCAATTTCAATATGTATTGTTGAAGTATTCAACCAAACTCATCGGTTGTTTTTGTGTTTGCCTCCATTTGCTAATGTAAACTTGAAGTATTGAATTAAATTTGTTAGATGTTTTTGTTTTTGTATCCATTTTATACTGTGCAGCTTAAATATCATCCATTTGTTAAGTATTAAACCAATTTTCATAATGCATAATATCATCCATAACATGAAAATACATAAGTTTAATTAGTTACATCAAAGATACTAAAGTCATTGACTAACTAATAAAAAGTAATAATGTTTAACAAACTAACTTCAAAGCTACTAAATTCATGTGTGAGATGTTTGAGATGCTTCTACTGGTTGTGAAGAGTTGTTGTTGACTACTTCTTGACATTGGCTCATTTCTCCCCTTTTCTTCTTTATGGCTTGTTTTGGAACACCATCACCCATTGGCCTTCCTCTTTTTGCTGGAGGTTTAGGGGGTGCAGGTGGGTTCTTGCACTTGCTTTTATTGTGGCCTAGACCTCCACAGTTACTGCATGCATTGGGCTTCCTCTTTCTTAGTACTGGAGGTTCAGGTTCAGCTTCCCCTTCACCCTTCTCTTTGATTCTTTTTCTTTGTGATGGTCTGCCAGGGAGCTTTTTCATACCAGGAGGGTTAGGTTTGGGATGGTCTGTAGAATCCCATTGCTTCATTCCAGGCATTGGTTGGAAAATAGGTGCATACGCTAAGGCATACATCTCCTTACTGTATGCCTTGTGCACATACATTTCAGGGTTGCCCCTGAATGCCATGATGCATTTGAATGCATGACAGCAAGGGATTCCTGTCAAATCCCACCTGAAACAACCACATGAATGCCTTTTCAAGTCAACCACCCATCTATCTCCATCATGATCCACCTCAAACAAGTCAATTTCATTGTGGTCTAACTCAACTTCTGGGCCAACAAAAGTACTTGGGCAACCTACTAATACCTTAGGCCCAGCCCAACCACAATCTTCAATGTCCAAATTCTTTGCAGCATCTTCAAAGTCAGAAATGTCCTCACTTCCAGCATCATCAGTATCCTGCTCAACTCCACCACCAGCATCCAAAGAACCCACATCAAATGTACAATGATCATACTCCACATATACAGTAATGAAATCATTCTCATCTTTCGTTGCCAATACATCAACTAAAGGTGTGTTGGGTGTAAATTCAGTTAAACCATTCATCAAGCTCCTCCCTTTACACCTATAATATACAGTAAAGTCAGCATCTTTCCTCAGAATGACCTTCCTAACTGATTGTACAACACCAAAAAAATTAATTTCAGAACAACCCACTTTGATATCAAGGCACCCTTCATCATACAACCTCCTTTTCTTCTTAAAAACAAACCGTCCCTCATGCCATATTTTTAGGTTGAAAATGCTTTTGATTCCAGATGAAGGATTAAATACAGGATTTTTTGTCCTCATCTGCACAATTACCAAATATAAACCCTAACTTCAGAACTCCACAAACACAATATACTAATGCGTATCAATTAAACAACTCTATTAACAATTCAATTAACAATGCAATTGACATCAAAAAGACAGTAACTTTAATGCGAAAAACCCTTACCTTTAACAGTCGACAAGAATTAACAGAGCTACGAATCTTCGGTCAAAATCAACAATGGTGAAGGGAAATGTGGAGGGAAGGAAAGGAAGATGAGGAAGACGGAGAAGAAACTCGCGAACAATTGACCTAATTACACTTCCCTGCGTTTGCAATCACTCGCGCATTATGCAACTGATATAGCATTTTCAACGTCGGAATTTGGACAAAACCCACCGGAATTTCAATTAAGGTGTCTAATTTAACAAAAAGTGTCTTAAAAGGTGTTTTTTTGCAAAAAAAAATTTAAAAGGTGATTTTTTACAAAAAACGGATTTTAAAAGGTGTTTCTTTGCAATTTGTCCATATATCAAATATATAATAGGACATACATTAATGGAACATAAACCTACTTGAAATATGCCAAGTGTATGATATATAGACCATTTACATCTACATTAATTAGAGTGAACTGAACAAGATCACTAAGTTTTTTTTTTTTTTTTTTTTTTTTCAGAAATCAAGGTGAGGCTATCATTAAGATGATAAATTTGAAAGTACAATGTCAGAGATTCATGAAGGACCACCAGGCCCACCTAGCTAATCGAGAAAATTTGAAAAAAATAAGATTTTTTAATAACTTTAATCAAAGCTTCGGTCAAACTTTATTCTCAAAATAAGCGTCTTTGGCTCCAAAGCTAGGCTCGGTATATAATCGTTGTTACTAACAACGAGTATAAAGAAGTGGTCAAAATTTTAGTCAAGCTATATGTCGCTGTTACTAACAGCGAAATAAGGCTTTGACTGGTCAATGGTCAAGTCGCTGTTAGTAACAACGACTTTAGGCATCTGTTACTTTACATATCTGGGGTTGAGGAATCTAAATAGGCTGTAGAGGTACTAGAACAAAATTTCATATCTGGGGTTGTGGTAGATAGTAGTAGTGCCAAGAAGAACCAAGACGCTGCATTGCACACTGAGAATAAACCCGTGAATCCTAAAGTTAATTTACATGAACCTGAAAAAAAGGTTGGTTTGGAAGAAGTTGTGACAAATGGCAATTTTGCAGAGGAGAACGAAGGTAATACAGTGCACACTGAGAATAAACGGGAAATGTCGTTGTTACTAACAGCGACTTGATCATTGACCAGTCAAAGAAAATTTTGACCATTTTTCGCTGTTAGTAACAGCGATTACACACCGAGCCTAGCTTTGGGGCCAAAAACGCTTATTTTGGGAATAAAGTTTGGCCAATGCTTTTTTTTATTAAAGTTATTAAAAAAAATTTTTTTTTTCAAATTTTCGCTAATCGATGGCTACATTATTTGCCTCACGATAACAAAATTTAAAAGCAATAGACTCCACTAAAGACACAGAGTCTATTATATTGTTAACTATCACTTGATTGTGAAGGCCACGGGGGAGATTTTGGTGAAGAGCATCTACCACATTCTGAGAATCACCTTCAAACACCACATTGTTCCACTGCCTTTCTTTCACCAGCGTCGCTGCCCATTGAAAAGCTTCCAGTTCAGCTCGTTCCACACCGTTAAAAGGTCACATAGTTTTGGAAGCAGCCAAGAGAACCTTTCCAGATTCATCACGAGCCACAACTCCCAGCCCGATTCTATTCTCTTTGGTGTTTACAGCAGCATTAACGCTGACTTTTATGGAGCCCGAGTTCGGAGGAATCCATTTTGTAACCTCTCGCCTTGGTTTAGTCTTCTGATCAGGGAGATTGAATTCAGATAGAATGTCGTGTGCTCTTTTGGATCAAAGATCAGGAAGGAGCAATGTATATCTTTTCAAAACAGTACTCGTTTCTAGCACACCAAATTTGCCAAACACAAACAGCGAACAATTCCACCGATTGATGATTATTCTCCTCCAACATCGAACCCAACCATTCACGAAATGATGGATATTGTGGAATATGATTAGCTCCCATCAAATTATTCCAAACTTCACGAGCTCAGATACAATCTTTCAAGACATGGGAGTTATTCTCCATCAACCCATACCTTTGGCATTTTTCCACTTCGACGATGCCTTTCTTTTTTAAGTTTACTCCATGAGGTTGAATGTCCCAAGAGGCTCTCCAAAGAAAGAGTTTTGCTTTAGGGGGGATTTGAAGTTTCCACAAATTCTTCTAGATGGGGTCACTTCCATTTGAACTAGAGGCTCTGTCATCAGCTTTAAGGGCCAGATTATACGCATCCCGAACTCTGAAAACAGCATCCTCACTCGCTGTCCATATTCGCTCATCAGTGCCACCTGAGGTACTCACTGGAATTTGCAAAATACGGTCAACATCTATAGGGAATAAGATGTCTGTTAACAAGTCTACCTTCCAGCAGTGATCAACATTATCAAGGATAGCATCCACCGTCGCGTTCTCATCAAGGATTCTGACTGGGGATATGATTTTGCCAGAACCGTTGCTACCAACCCATGCATCCTTCCACAATCGAACAGATTTGCCATCTCCGATCCTCCACCGCACTCCCAATTCGAGCATTGAACGAGAGCTCCAAATGCTTCTCCATGCATAACTGGGATTGAAACCAACCTTTGTATCCCATACAGAACATGTAGGATAGTATCTAACCTTAAGAGACCTAGCTAACAAAGTGTTGGGATGTCTATGAAGTCTCCAGAGTTGTTTTGCCAAAAGAGAGCTGTTGAAAGTGCTAAGATCACGAAAGCCCAGGCCTCCTTCACTCTTTGGACGACATAGATCCTTCCAGGCTTTCCAAGGGATCCCTCTCTCCGAGTTTGAAGTGCCCCACTAAAAGTTCCTTATAATTTTCTCAACATCATCACAAAAAGAGCTCGGTAGTTTGAAGCAACTCATAGCATAGGTTGGGATTGATTGAGCCACCGCCTTAATAAGAACCTCTTTTCCAGCTTTAGAGAGAAGTTTTTCCTTCCACCCCTGAAGCTTCTTCCAGATAAGATCCCTAATGCTTGTGAAAGAGATCTTTTTGGATCATTTAAACAAAGTTGGAAGTCCCAGATACTTATCATGGCTTTGAACCTCTTTGAAACCAAGGGCTTCACTTACTCGTCTACGAACATCGTGATCAAGACAATTGCTGAAAGAGACTTCACTTTTATCATGATTCACCGTCTGGCCAGAAAGAACTTTGTACTTCTGCAAAATCTCCTTAATAGCAACCGCTTCCCGAACATTAGCACGAGCAAAGATCATGCTATCATCTGCAAAGATGAGAAATAACCGGAGCATTACAGGAAATATAGATGCCGTGAATTCTATTGTCAGTGCGGGCTTTTTTGATCAAGGCACCTAAACCCTCTGCACCAAGAAGGAATAAATAAGGAGACAAAGGGCCTCCTTGTCTTAAGCCACGCTTAGGGTTCAATACCTCATTAGCCTCACCATTAACAAGGAATGAATATTTCACCGTTGAGACACATTTCATAACACGATCAATCCAAAGAGCAGGAAACCCCATTTTCATCATCACACAGGCGATATAGTCCCATTCCATCTGATCGTAGGCCTTACTTATGTCAAGTTTTAGAGCCATCGAGCCCCTTTTCTTTGCATGGTTATGTTTCATGTGATGGAAGACTTCAGAAGACATCAAAATATATTATCTGTGATTAAACGGCCAGGAACAAATGCACTCTGGTTTTCATCAATAATCTCGACAGGATAATCTTTAGTATATTAGCAAGAACTTTAGATTGCTCCGTCAATCTTCTCCTGAATTTTCATGACTTGAATTAAAAATTTACTACCACTTTCAGTTGCTATTTATCCCCTTATTTGAGTAGCTATACAGCATTTTAAAGTTGTTATAGTTTAATAACGCTTGAGGTGCAATCAACAGGCTAGAGACTTCTGGCTGCGGGCATGGAGCAGTATGCGTTAGGCCAAAGTACATGTGAACGAGCACTAGGCATGCTAGCCAACCAAATGATTCATGCAAACATGTTTAGCTACAAGTTTGACTCTATTATCTTTCGCTTGGGATGTTGAAGTCTAGGCCCTTGTAGGCTTGTACCATCAATTTGATTTGGGCAAGATTGGTCAATCATTAATCCAATTAACCCGTGAGCTCCAAAATTCGTTTTAATCACTTAATCACCTTAATTACTACTAGATTGACGTAATTTAATAAATATTGGGCTAGGGGCTGATGTAGTAGTTTATTCATTTGGTGAATTGACGAATATTAATGGATGACTAGTATTATAGTAGTTGTTAGTGATCGATACCTAATATCGTAGTTTGTAGTGAATAGATGTCATCCATTTTCTCAAAAAGGTTCGACCCTGTTATTTCATCGTATAAACTTAGGATGTTTTATGAATGTATTTGTATATGCATGATTTTGATTTTGATTATTGGAGCAATGATTTTCATGCCTTATTATTGCGCCGTTGAATACGAGGTAATTGCTTATTGAAACTATCCTACAGTAAATTCAAGGTGTTTTAACAATAAGATGGGTGAAAATAAGGTGTGATAGATAAATATTGAAAAACTAACTCCTCGTATCGACCACCTAGACAAATCTACTTCTATTGAATTTATATACACGTATGAGAGATGTTCAAAACAAACCCAATGACCCGAAATTTACCCGACCTTATAACTAAATCCGATTTGATCCAACTTAATAATAATTTACAGTTATGTAAAAAAATATGGATGCAAAAGCCGATTTCAAACTTACTCAAAACACTTAACAAGAAATAAAGCAGAGCATCGATTAAACACCTTATGAGGTACCTATGCATTGCCCAACCAAAAGCTTACCCTCTTGCCATCTATACGGTTCTACCAACGCTAAGCTTTGGCCAGCTAGGGGTAGGGAGGGTCAGAGAGCAAAGAAAAGCAAAAGCAGAATTACCAATACTACTATTGCTTTGAGTTCCGACAGAGGCCAAGAAACTTGAAAGAAGTTGGGAATATCATAAGCTTACCCAAATCCTGTAAACCCTAATTACCGTGATTGCCCACTTCTTACACTGAATTCAATTCACGGTCAACTTCGGGTATCATTATCTTTTTTAATCGCTATATACTCATCGAGATTCATGTAGATTGATAAGATTAAATTTTTAGCATCTTCTGTATTTCATGTCATATTTACATTAATTTTGTTCCTGATTAGTACTTGTTTGTTGGTTGAAGATTTATAAGTAGTATTTAAAAGCAACGATATCCGCGTTTTTTTTCTTAGCCGAAATTTGGACTCATAATTGTTATTTTTCATTATTTATGCATTTAAATGATGGTAATTTTGATGTTTATTAGCTTTCTTAGCAATTAGCATTTGCTCGAGCTTAATTTTTTTTTGTATGAATATCCTTTTTTGGATCATTCAAGTTCAATAATTCATGTTGTTGATGATATTGGTACTTAATGGTATTATATGTTAAGCTCCATTTTGAAAAAGATGAACAGTTTGGATTTTGTTTATGGTGAATGCCATGTCTGTAAGTGTGAATTTACTGTTGCTTTACCCCTTGTTAACAGTAACTGAAGTTCAGGAAAAATGGGGATCATAGAAAGGATTAAGGAAATCGAAGCTGAAATGGCTCGAACACAGAAGAATAAAGCCACAGGTGAATAAACTTTTGAGCCACTTCAGTCTCATTGGGAGACAATGTAATTTACTGTATTAATGAGCTTGTATCTTCTGTTGTTTTCTATTGTTCAATTTTGTTAGCTTGTTATTATGTATGTCCCACCATCCTCATAAATTGATTCATGAACATGTCCCAAAAGGATTACAAGGAGGTTTTGAGTAGCGTTACTTGACGTAGTGTGTTGTTGATGATCATGGCGCGTAGATGTCAGAAACGGAGAAAAGGAGACAAGGGAGAAGGAAGGGAGGGATGGGAAGAGGACTCATATGTTCCTTCCCAGTCATTCAAATAAGACAAACATTTTTTTTAATTAGAAGGGGAAAGAAAATGGATCTGTCAGTTCTCTTACCCTTTCTTCATTCCGCCATTTCACGTCTAAGCAAGGAAAATTGGATTTCTCGCTCATCCTTCCTAGTTTTGTATATCAACACACTGCAAGGGGATAATTGACATAAATTTTGATTTTATGTGGTGTTGTGTTAATAATGTTTACATTATGTGCTGCTTTTCAGAGTATCATTTGGGTCAACTCAAAGCAAAAATAGCAAAACTCAGGACACAGCTATTAGAACCTCCAAAAGTAAGTATTTTATGAGACTTCCTTCTCCTTTTCTCACTTGATCTGGGAACCGAGATATCCTGTAAAATAATCTGTTCAAATTTACTACGTTATATTTGTGAGTTTCTTTTGACTTATATTAGGACTGGTTTTCTACTTTCCTTTTATATAAATGTGGTTTTGTTCTTTTATATAAGCCCAAGGTGACATGTTGTCTTACCGGTTATGACATCTGTTACACACTTGCACGACCAATAAATTTTGCTGTATGGCTTATTTTTATTTTTTTTTTCTATTTATGGTGGGGGTATGTGAACATGAGGAATTTTATACAAACTAACTTGTCTTTAACTGCCATAAATTTAGGAGGCATATGAAACTTTATGTGTCAGTTCATCTTGAAGGTCTGATTGTAAAATTTTGACTCTTCTGCATTCCTGCTGCTTTACTTAAGCTTTTCTCATTTGTGTACTAGCATATATTATCTCTTTATTTTGATTGAATTTTTATTGAAGAAGGGACTGCTAGTCTGTGGAGATCTTTACCTGCATTTTTTCTATAACGTTATTATTGCTGTTTGGAGATTTTTAGATTAGATGTTTCTTCTTTTTATTGGTCTTTACCTTGCAGATTGCCTGCCATAGAGTTGTTTTGCATTTGTTTTTAATTGTTATTTGAACTATGTATCAGGGTTCTAGTGGTGGAGGAGACGGTTTTGAAGTTACAAAGTTTGGGCACGGACGTGTTGCGCTTATTGGATTTCCCAGGTTTGTGATTTTCAGTACCTTTAGGCTTTTAAATAATGATTTCTAGCTTCTCTAAAACCATAGAAATTGCTGAATAATCTTCAGTTAAAATATGGTAGAATGAAAAATCAAATGGTGTGTCATTGTTGTATGTGAGAGACTATGGCAGCCAGTTATGTAGCATACAATTTAAATACACACTTCTATAGAAGAAGCATATCATATAAATACTCGTAGTATGCTCACTACACATTCTTGCTGCAGTGTGGGAAAGTCTACGCTCCTAACCACACTTACTGGAACTCATTCAGAAGCTGCCTCATACGAGTTTACTACACTTACCTGCATCCCTGGTATAATACATTATAATGATACCAAGATTCAACTGCTTGATCTTCCTGGAATTATTGAGGGTGCTTCTGAAGGGAAGGGGCGTGGGCGACAGGTAGATTTTGACTCTACACATGATTGCACTCTGATATTTTATTATATTAAAAATGGGGTGTTTCTGTTTTGAAATTTGTCTCTTGATTATGCTTCCTGTTTACTACCATATTTTGTTTAGGTCATTGCTGTTGCCAAATCATCAGATCTTGTACTAATGGTACTGGATGCCTCAAAAGTAAGTATTAGATACACTGACTTTCAAATTCTTCCTTTGAACATGTTATCTCGTTTTTTCTTCTTATTGGAAGGCTGTCATCTTTATTGCACTTTGATTTTTGATTGGTGGCTAGCTAGAGGAGTTCTTCTATTATCATTGTAATTGTGTCCAATCACAAATTCTTGTGAGAGACGGTCTCTTTGAGAGACCATCTCAAATTGGGCCGGCCCATTATATATTTTTAAAATATTGTAAGTAGATATTAAGAATGATATAAGTAGACATTTAAGATATTGAAAGTCGGCATTAAGAATATGGTAAGTAAGCATTAAGGATAATATAAGTTGGCATTAAGAATACGGTAAGTAGGCATTAATCTTTAATGGGTTGCGCTTAAGATACGTCTCTCAAAGAGACGGTCTCTTAAGAGACTAGCTGGCGTCCAATTAGATCGACTGAGTTTAATATTATCATGGCTTTTGCATTTTTTGTATATAGTATAGAAGCCAATGATCTCATCTGAAGTTATGTCTTCCTATATTTAAGATCAATTTGCCTTGTTAACTGTTTGACAAATGCTTTAGAGTGAAGGGCATCGACAAATTTTGACAAGGGAACTTGAAGCTGTGGGGTTGCGGCTGAACAAGAGACCACCCCAAGTAATGCTCTGTCTTAGAATGCAAGCTTAAGTGAGTTTATTGTAATGTTGATGTTGATAGTAGGACTTTCGTGCACATTACTGGAAAAATCTTGAAATTTTTAATGTTTGCTACCTTTATCATGGATATCTTTCTTCAGCATATCTTGTTTACTTAATCCGATTTGATTTGCTCCCATCTTATTTTGACAACCTCTCTAGCTCCCTTATACATGTTTGTAGATACTTTAAACTCCTTTTAAATAGTCTGTTTATTTTAAAAATAATATAATTGTGATAGCTACATATTTATACTTTCTCTGAATTTCGTATGGTTGAGATTTGTCACTCTCAGATCATTATTAATATGCTTCTTAGGTACTTGTCGGAAATTTCCATGTAGGTAGAAAATGCTCCTTCCCTTTGCTTACATACACTTTTTGTGCCGACTAGAAAATTTTCAAGGATGTAGAAAATGGTTCTTCTCTCCCTGCTTACCTACCTCTTATGTATCTACTATCTAGTACCTTCACAGCTCATCTTTTGATAGTGCTTCCCTTTGCTGGAGTATCTCTTTCTAGGTGCCACTTTGGATGGATGCTTCATCTTAATTTCTCTTTCTTTTGGTTCTCACTTTGTGCTTCTGATCAGATCTACTTTAAAAAGAAGAAGACTGGAGGAATTTCTTTCAATAGTACATTGCCATTGACTCATGTGGATGAGAAGCTTTGCTATCAGATTCTTCACGAGTACAAGATTCACAATGCAGAGGTATTAGCCTTAAGTTTGCATTTATTTCCCAGGGAGATTTGTATGGTTTATGTTCATGCTGCATTGCATTTCTGTTTAAAATATTATGTAGGTTTCAGCAGCGTTTTTTTTACTTTTCAAATTGCTCTGCGTTATCGTATTATACAATTTTGTAGAGCTAGATCTTGTACCAGTTGCAACTTGCTAGACATGACTCATGTTCTTGGAATGAAAATTTGTAATATATATATTTATTCTTGTGACCAATTTTGGAGCTTATTCCTTCTATCAAAACTGACTAGTGCACAACTCAAAGAAATCAGGGTTTCCTCATCAGTGTACTCTATTTTTTAATGAGACGAAACGATTCTGTTGCTTTGGCCCCCTTCTCCCTCTTCATGCTGCTATGCTAAAACTGTTATCCACTTAGGGATCACAGAAAAGCATCATAAAGTGGCTGTCCTTTCTTTTTTGTTTTTTGTCATATCCTTCTTGTCTAAAGTTGGTTGCTATATTGTGTAGGGGGCGGGAGCATCTAAATAAATATCTGAACTTGAAGGGATATAGATTTATCCTTGACTTTCATATAAGATTTTAAGTTGTAAGTGCCGAACTGCATGGTTCAAGACATTGTGTATGCATCTGGTCACTTTTAGTTATACGCCCAATTTCATGCTGAAGAGTTTATGGCTTGTTTGGTTGGTGGTAATGGTAAATTTGTGGAGATAGTTGCACCCTGATGTATACATTAATGGAACTCTATCACAAAGCATGTGTTTTTCTTGACGTTACCATCAATATTCATTGCACCTCTAAAGTGGTAATATACGGTAATGGATAATGTTGATGAAAAATACATATTTAGGGTTGGTCAAAACACTACCAATGAGAATTTATCTACTACAATCTATAACCGAGCTGTTGGGTGCACTAGTCATGTCTCCTCTAAATGCTATCAAAAGCATGGATTGCAACTTCATTTGTGTTACTTGTGTGCTGTGTTTGGTTGTGCGACATAAGTATGGAACTTGTGGTCAATAGGGTATGCTCAATAGCTTTTGTTGATAATCTCTCTTCTTGGTCACACCTTTTTTTACTAGGTTAGTGTTGTTAGTCTTTTAGACCTTAGTGACACTACTCCTTTAGTCTTCTACTTTATTTGCAGATTGTTGATATCAGGTTTTAAACTAGATTCCTTGGTGTTGGATATTCAATGTACGGTTTTGTATTGTTCTCCAATTGGGTCCATCACGTATATCTTGATCTAGGGTTTTTCTTCGGACAAGAAATTGAGCAAGTAACAGAATACATGAAGACTGCATTAAGTAAAAGTACAGTTGGTCCTTTTTTTTTGTTTTTGACTTTCACAACATTCCATTACAACTAAATTTTATTACAACATTCCATTTCAAATATCTACAACATTCTATCACCCCAATGCAATTGTTATCAATTTTTTAGATCTGAATCTTTGTTGTTTTATTTGATTAGTAAGATTGGCATATCATTTAGCCTAAAGATAACATACATAAAATCTAAGATCTCCTTTTTCCCACAAAATTTTATTAGAAGAATTAGAAAAGAATAGGGATCACAACAGAAGAACACCCATGCTTCAACAACAAATGATACAATGCATTGTGATGGATTCGAGTCAAATCATAGCTTATCACTATGGATTTTCTGAGTTTTCAAACAACCAATTCCCATTTTCACTGTAGCTTGAGCTTCTTTAAGAAAAACACTGTAGGGACGTGTTGTGCCAAAATAGGCTCATTTTGTGCTTTCCAGATGAAAACTAACTAGTAAACTTTGGCATGCAAAGATCCATAGTTTCAGCTAAGCGTTTACCTCTGAAGCATCAGAACAAATTAGGTAATGATCTGCCTGACATATGCCCATCATCTCTGATTTAGCTGTATAGGTCTCTACAACATCACCAATCATGACATGAAATCATGTTCTGGAAATGCAATTCTTAGCCAAACCATATAAACCCATGGGTGTTTTGTTTCTGTATTCATGAACTGTGTATAAAAGCCCTTAAGGAACTCTTTTACATTACATGCAACCATGCCAATAACCAAGGGACTCCTTTAAGATTAATTGTGTTCATCCAATAATCATTCTTTGAGGCATAGACCAAATGTTTCCCCTCTGTTACTACATTCAGGTTTGAACGTCTAAATCCCAGGCCATTGTTGGATTTGGGCTCTACATACAACTTCAATCTGTTTGACCAATCTTTTAGGGATAACATAAGCATGCCCCCAACAGCAGTGCATAAGTACAAAATCAAGTTCTTGTAATGGATAGTGCAGCATAGCGTTTCGGCCATGGTTGTAGTAACGGTTGTAAAGATTCAAGTTTTTCTCTTTTTGGCCCTAGTTTCAAAAGGCAGAAGGCGCACCAAGGAAATAGAGATATAAAGGTCTTAGAGCCTGGGTGCAAGACAAGGTGAAATTGCGAGCTTTTTGTAGGCGAGACACACTTTTTACTAATAAGCTTGTAAAATAATTTTAAAGTTCATTTGGTACTTAAATCAATATGATATTTACATTATAATAATATAGAAGCTATCGAGTTGGACTAATGGGAAAGAGAACTAATCTCCGACCTCTGGATCCTAAGTTCAAGCATTGCTACCAACAGCACGTTATAATAACAGTAATAAAATAAAAGATCTAAATCATTTGTTATTGCTACACTAAGTCACTAATATAGCGAAGAATAGGACAAGAGGTTGCCTAAAATCACATGTTGTAGTAATTTGTTTAATTTTCAACAAAGAAGAGAAAAAATGAAGAACCTAGAAGCAAATAATTAGAAATGAAAAATTTTTAAGTAATACATTAAAATTTAAGAGAAAAAAGGAAAAAGTCTCATAAAAGGAAAATTGAATGAAGAAAAAAACCGAAAGAAGGAAGACAAAAAATCGAAGAAGTCATAGGAAGAGAAAAAAATGATAGATCCTCAAAATGAAAGATAGAACAAGAGAAAAAGAAAAAAGGACACCTTCTGGTGGTGGAGACATTGGGAGAATCAAATCATTGCTTTTTCCATTCTCCTTGTTATGAATGGTGTGACTTGAGTGCACATTTGATGGGTGCATTCATGTGGTGACTCTTGGGATGGAATCCCATAAGTATGTCATGAATGGGTGTGTTAAGTTTTGTCTTAATATTTGTGGTTTATGATGATGATTAAAGTATGAATTAATGAGTTAATCATGGGAGTTATGGGACTTAATGAAGAAGTGCAAAGGTTTAATTCAAAATGCTCTACAATGTAAAGTCGAGCAAAACTGTCAAAAGCTCACTGAAGTGTCGCTCGACCAGCTCGCTCGATCGAGCGAGCAGACAGAATGTAACCAGAAACTTCCTGTAGCCCGCTCGACCAGGTCGCTCGATCGAGCGAGCCTCTGCTTTGGTCGAGCGATGTCTCTGATGCTCCTAGGATGCTGTTTTTGACTCTTCAAGTTCTTGGGGATGTTTCATTATCATTTATTCATAGTTTTAATATACTTAATGTTACTTAGTGAGATCTCTCCTATAAATAGAGAGCTATCATTCACACATTGTAATCATCCACAAAATACACCCCAAGCCAAACACTAGCCTATATCTCTTCTCTATTGTAATTCTCCATATTTGAGAGTTCTTTAAACTCCTTTGATAATATAAGAGATACTAAACACCGGAGGACGTAGCCTAAGTTGGGTGAACCTCGTTAAATTTTTGTGTCGTTTTATTGCATTACTTTCTCCTACAAACATCGATATCATTGATAGCTTAATTTGTTTGTCACAAAACCTCATACATTCGATCTTGGCAATATTGGAGTTTGAAACACATTGTTCGAACTCTAATATAGCATCGTTATCACTCCTCTCTTCAAATTTTGCGAATAACTCTTTTTTCAGTTCTTTCTCTATCTTCAAAAATATAAATCTTTTTGTCCAATTGTTCACGACTTATCGAAAATTGTTCTCTCAAAAGAAAAACCAAAAGCTAATGATATGCAAACAAATTATTGAAAAACATTTCCTTCCAAAAGATAAACCCAAAGCACATGAAGGCGCAAAGCCCACAAGAGCACGCACCTTTGTATCTCGTTGAGCGCTGACTAAGAAAAGCAAATCTTGAAACTTCCTTGGAGACACTCTTGTTAAACTAAGGTCACATCCTATATATTGGTTTACTGTAAGTCCAAATCCTTTACAATTTGCAAAACGGTGCTGCGGGTGATAATTGGTACCATGTTATGTACCTTCCCTATAACAATCAATGTCTTGAAGTCAAAATCTTAATTTTGTAGTCATTGTAACAATAGAATTAGCACATTCAACGCTCGTTCTATTGATAGCATCAATAAAGATAAGACTTTTGAAAATTGGCAATGAAAAGAATTAGGAGCAAGTGAAGGGATTGAAAAACCTGTTACTTAAGTCAAATTATCTATAAAGCATACCCATAAATGATCAGCTTCATAGGTTTGCGTGAAGCGTGATGTTTGAGCACCAAGCAAATCAATCACCTTCCCCATTTTGAGACAAACATTCCTTGAAGACAAAACGGGTTAACTTGCACAAGTCACTCATAAATTAAAGAAAACCTTGTAGGGATCCATGTAGCATATGCTAAAGAATATAGATGTTTGATTGCAAGTCATGATCAAGTCCAAGAAGTGATGAGGGCATTGCATGTCAACTACACTGTTTCATGATTTCATCTTAAGGTTGCATCACATAATGTTGTTCAAGTAAACACTAAAGACTAGTGAAGGTTCTAGGGTAGTGGTTATCCTACAAGTCTAAATAAATACATTTACACCCTTTTTGATGACATTGGCTTATACCATTTCTATTGAAAAACCACTAGTTCATTGTAATTAATAACAACTTGAAGTTATACAAAGAATAGTTTGTAAATAATGATTACTTGAAATAGAGGGAGTTTGATTACTACTTTTGTTGGAATCATACATGGGTTTGAAATTAATTAAACACATGCAAGATCCTTTGTCATTAACCTTTTAAGGGAAACACTATTCGTCCACCTTCCGAACTTAAAATCTCAGAGTTACACTGAATATAGAGTTACACTCAAAATGGAAACATAAGAAAGGGTCTTGGAGTTGCAAATGTTGAAGGCAAAATGAAAAATTCATTTACGTTAATTTGTTCATGTGCAAAGAAGATTGAAAAATGTGCGAGCTAGAAAAGTAAAAGATTGGAAATTGGAGAAGCTTAGAAAACCAAGAGGTCGGCCGAAAATAACCTGGATAAAAGAGTGAAAATGACAAACAATATAAAATTTTAGGATTGTATGCAAATAGACATGAATGCATGGCGGAAGATAATATAAGTGGATTATCATTGTAATTGATTTAGTAGCCGTAGATAAGTATTAGACACGGCTGGAAAAAGTATAAAATATTATTAGTAACTATCTATTACATTAATTTGTTTTGTTTCACGTAGTCGACTTCATATGTTGGGATCAAATCTCTGACTTTTGTTGTATTTCACATTTTTTATTTAAAATAATCTTGTAATATTTGAATTATAAATTTCTACCAAACACAAGGTTCCTAGTGTGGGGATCTAGGTATCAGTCATTTTAAACCTCATTGGTTTGATATAAAACCCATAATTGATGTATAAAATTGAGGCATGATTTTAATCTTAGGCAAGTTCATGTTGGAGCTTGCATGAGTAGGACTGCATGTGTGTTTTTGACCTCCAATCTTCAATTTATTTTCCTGCAGGTGTTATTTCGCGAGGATGCAACAGTAGATGATCTGATTGATGTGATTGAAGGGAACCGTAAATACATAAAATGTGTTTATGTATACAACAAGATAGATGTTGTTGGTATTGATGATGTTGATAGGCTAGCAAGACTCCCGAATTCTATTGTCATTAGTGCCAACCTCAGGGTATGTTATCTTTGGCATCGGTGAAATTTAAAATTCAAACTTCAAAGTATTGCTATGCGCCTTTGCTGGGTTGCATGGGATAGTCACAGTTGAAATATAATAGACTATGTAGGGTAGTAGACAGGAGCAAACCTCTCTTCTACTATGAACAAAAGTAGAATAAAATTGCAAACAATTTGCGGCCTTTTTGAATTTCCCCAAACATTTATAATTGACTTTTAAAATTTTCTGTAGTTTTAATTGTTTGGTCGAGATACAATTATTTAATTGATTGCACTAGTGCGTATGTTACCTTATTGGATTGCCAACTTTACTAAATTGCGTTGCTTGAACAGCTGAATCTAGATAGATTGTTGGCAAGGATGTGGCAGGAGATGGGATTAGTTAGAGTTTATACAAAGCCTCAGGGCCAGCAACCAGATTTTTCTGAGCCCGTCGTTCTTTCTGTGGTATGTCATATCGAGTCATATTAAGTTTTGTTCTCGGCTTCCCTTTTGCATTTAGATCTATTTTTTATATCCAAATTACATCGATCTTTATTGTCCTGTGCATGTCGTTGTGTATCCAGGATCGGGGTGGTTGCACAGTCGAGGACTTTTGCAATCATATACATAGAACACTAGTGAAGGACTTGAAGTATGCACTTGTTTGGGGCACGAGTGCTAGGCATTATCCGCAACATTGTGGACTCTCACATGCCCTTCAGGATGAGGACGTCGTCCAGATTGTCAAAAAGAAGGTGGGTTTGCTGTTATTTAGATACTTTACTCTTGAATGAATACATTGGGCTTCTCTTCTGCCTACCTGCTTTACGTGAGAGGAGATTGCATTGGTGCAAGTTTCCGACAACCCATGTTCCTATCTTTTTGGCTTATATACATGAAAGTGGAAAGACTGCTTTGAACTTATATCTCTTCGTACACGTGTTTTCCAGGAGAAAGAGGAAGGGGGGAGAGGACGGTTCAAATCGCACACAAATGCAGTGGCTAGAATATCAGACCGAGAAAAGAAGGCACCATTGAAAACATAGACTCGAGGGTGGACAATTGTGTGCTTTCTCAATGTGCATCTGGTGGTTCAGTAGTCGTCACTTAATATGGCTCATACTTTCTATAATTGAGTTTTTCTCATCAACTGTGGATTTAACCCCATTCCTAAATATTTCATCAATGACCTTTTTTACCTACAGTACTTGTAGCTTGTTCCATCAAATCACTCATTTTCGAAATATGCAATTATCGGAATGTACAATTTTGGCTTTATAGTGGTGTAGAGTTCGGTTTCAGTGCACATGTTGGTCTTGCGTTATAAATTATCAAAGAATCGTTCTTTCTCCCCTGATTTTCGAGATTTTGAATGTAGAATTTAACAATGATCCCTTGATTGCACAAACGTACATGTCAATACAAACTCTCGTATCTTGGCTATAGAGGAGTAAGGCCGAGGAAAACATACTTCGAGACTTCAACTCCCATATCTAAGATCTAGCAAAACATTTTTTCAAAAACAAATTAACTTGGGAAGCTTCATACCAGTAGCAAATGGAAGCAAAACTTATAGTGTATTGGTTTGTACTCCGCAAGGATTATTTTTTTTAATTCTGAGGTAAGAATACCCTCATACAAAAGGAAAATAGAGAATTGATTTTCTTGTAGGTATTAGGTGAGAATCAAAATCCTTTCACAAGATTTATTGCTAATATAAGCAAAGAATGAGATTTTACTAATGATATTTACATGATCAATCGGATCGTTGATTTTCCTTTTAGCTAACCCACTATTTGATCTTTTACCACTTATTAATCTTTACTTAAAATATTTTAAAGAGATAGGAGTATTATATTTTAATGTAAAAAAAACACGTAAACTTAATCAATCATATGAAGTTGTAAAAGAGTATTATTTCTCATTACAAACAAAAATCAATATATAATCAAATCGAATCGAAATAAAAGAAATAAAAGAGAAATTGGATGATGATTAGTCCCATCACTTCACCCACAAAAAGTATACCAACACACAACCCATGTCATTAGGCTTATACAAACTAATTACTTACATACTCTACAAGTTGTAGAATAGGTATGCGTACATTTTCTTTAAACAAATCCATTTGAAAGGCAAATACAAGTATATAATGATATCATCATCTTGACCCACCTAAGCATGGTTAGGTGAAGGGTTGGGAGGTGTTGGAGCAGAAGCCACCTTCCGGCCACGCTCAGACCGAGCACTTTCAGCAAACTTAACACTCCGATCATGCATCCCTTTACTCTGTTCTGCGGTTGTGTATTCCGCAACATAATAAGCCTCTTCAGAAGCATTCTTAGTAGGAGGAAGGAACATACTTCCCCATTGTGGAAAATGCACTAAAGTAACTGGTAGTGTACAAGCAATAGCCATTACACCCATGAATGTAAGACCCTTTTCAGTGCTCATACGCCCTGACGAGAAGAATATGAATTGAGTTAAAGCCGCGCCTACATTTCCTCCTGCACCAGTTAGACCCGAGATGATCCCTAGGGAACGTCGAGAGATAAAGGGAACGACTCCAAATGTGGCCCCACAAGCGGCTTGAGCTCCTAGGGAGAATAGGATTAGTGCTACAATAGCTGTGATGAGGTCATTGGCTAAACCTAACCATACACAGAAAAGACCACCCACTGTTTGGAGGATCCATAGGGTCCATAGACGGCCTCTCATACCGAAGTAACGAGCGCTGTAGTCTGAGGCTAGACCTCCTAATGGACGGGAGAAGAAGTTTGCTAACCCAAAACTTGCTGCTATGATTCCTGCTGTGTGCAACTTGAGATTGAACCTGTATGTTCACATGAACATTATTAAAGTATTACATTTTATTCATTTGACAAGCTTTGATACCAGTTAGGTCGTGACAATTTATCACTTAATCACCTGTGGGCCTATTATTGTGGATGCACTCATAGGGCATCCATAGGCTCAGGCCCAAAAACTCATGGGCAGTGAGTATTTTGTATATATAATTAATGAGGTTCACACTTTTTCAAAATCATATGGTATTAGAAAGATTACTCAAGTTATATGCAAGTCTACAAACTCATATTTTAGTGACGTAAGATATTCCTCACATGTGCAGTATTTAATGACAGCGACATTTAAGAAGTGGATAATTTTTATGCACATAGTATGTTATTTTTATGACAAGTGTTAGATAAATAAATGAATGTTGACTTAGCATTCTGGATGGTGGAATCTGGGGGAATATTTGGAATCAAGAATGATTCTAGGATTCGGACAACTATAATAGTTTGTAACTCAAACATATAGAAAAGGACTTGCACATCTACCTACTATGATGAAGTCAAGAAAAAGACATTTAATTATCTCAAAACCAAATTAAACAAAGTCAACTCAGGCAGTAATTAGTTGGATCTGAATCTTCTAGCTAGATTCATTGGATGCATGTCAGATTCTTTTTTCTATTCCCCTTTACATATAACTTAAAACTTGAGATTCCTTAGCCATAACTAAATATTTTTATGTTACTTAATTACAAATTAACAAAAACCAAAGCTAACTAGCTAAGTAACCGGCTTAATTAAGAAAAGTCATGTTACTAACAGCTTTGCAACTATTAATCTATTATTGTCCAACTCCAATAAGATTCTTCTCAAAACGTTTTAAACCCTAAGTTCATGCCAAAGAATCACTTTGGACTTCGGTTAGGCCCCTTTTTTATCTTTACTTATTGAAACTGAATTTACTGATCGAAAATGTTTTTTTTACTTATTATCATTGGTTTTAATTTTAAATTATACTATTGATTAGAACTGATTTTTTAATTGAAACTGATTTTTGTTGATTATTTATTTTTTTAAGGTCAACTAAATAGAGTCTTAGTTTTAAGCCTAAATGTTAAAATGTCCTTATTACACTCATGTGATGAGTTGTTTCACGTCAGAGAAAAAAAAGAGACTATATAGCTCTCTAGAATTCAAAAGTAACATCTTTTCTTGTCCGTATTTGAGTTTCGAGGCCATTTCTTAAATTATACAATAGGTGAAGTAGTAAATAAATAAAAAGTTTGCAATACCTGTCAAAGAAGTATTCTGCAATAACATTATCGGTAGTCAACTCCACACCCAAGGAGTAGCCATAGAGAAGCACGAAGATCCATGTCCGGTAGTTGGTGACGGCATACCAAAGCACCTTCATCAAATAATCATGTACAACACTTATCAACTTAATTCATATACATAGAGTACTTCAATATAATGACGTCTCAAATATTTTACATATATTGTTACATTTTTTTCATAAGAATAATTCAATATAATTTATAATATATGGTGGAATCTAAGTATTTACAGGTCCTTTTATACGTCTACCAGTACTTATTAAAAGCATTTATTAAAGAAATTTGTTTTTTTTCTCAAATTTTAATTATGTTAATACATAAAAATATATAATTTGTAGAGACATAATATCATAATATATAATATATCATAGTGCTTTAACTATCAGCTTAAACTTTAATTGAATTGGTTCATTGACACAGTATTAGAGCAAATATTTTATATTTACATATACTATCACATAAAAAGTATTAGGATTACCTTAGAAACCTTGTCCTTGGCAACCTCACCCCTCTTTTGTAGGGTACCAAGGTTACCATCAGGCAAGTCTTGACCACGGGTAAGAACCAAAATACCCATAATAATATGAAGTATTCCAGGAATAAAGAAGGCAATCCTCCAAGCAATAAATTTAGTAGCTCCAATTCTTACGATAATTTCATAGACCACAGGCATAAGAAGTTGGGTAGCACCTCCTCCGGCGTTACCCCAACCTGCTGCTGTCCCATTAACAAGCCCAATAATCCGTCCATTAAACATGGTACTCATCCAATACTGGCACGACACGAAAGTCGCTAAACAAAACCCTATCATAAACCTAACAGCCACGTACCCTGATGCATCCTCGATTAACGACATGCAAAAGACTGCAGGGGCGATTAACATGACTAGAAACGCACATGCGTACCTAGGCCCCATGAGGTCACAAAGTGTCCCCATCACGAGCCTAGAGAAGACACTTCCTGAGACGGAAGCGACTCCTGCGTTACCTATGTCTGTTTTGGTTAGGTTTAAGTTGTCCCTTATTATAGGGACTAGGGGTGCAGCTGCAAAGGTGGATATAAAACATGTACAAAATGATATCCAACTTAAATGAAAAGTTGTCATATGGGGTGCGGCTAAGGAAAAAAGGTTAAATTTTATAGCCTTGTGCTCTGAATCCACTGGTAGAGCAAATTTGGCTGTACGGTCCACTGGGACCTCAGATGGGGAGACGGAAAAGGCATAAGATTGTTCCTTACCTGTCACCCCATGCATTGAACTTCCGGGTTCAGTACCGGCCATGATATTTTTTTTTTTGACTTTTTTTTGAAAGGGGAAAGGGAAGTATTTTTTTTTTTTGGTGAGAAGTTCCTACAACTATTGCATGGCTATATATAGAGTAATTAACATTGACAATGTGGAAGTTATAATGAAGCCAAAGGAGAAGGTAATAAGGCAATAAGCCAATAAGATAGATAATTAAAAAGAATTGGCCTTATAGAAAATTGAAAAAATAAGCATGTTCTTAAAAGGTTTACAAGGTCAAAAGACAGTATCAAAAACGATGGGATACGTTTGGAGGAATCTAAAAGAATATTCTAGTGGTCAAGTGGGATTTCATCATGTAAACAAAAGATTTGTACGGGATTAATGCACGGATTAATTCGCTTGGTACATACGTAAGCGTATAGAGGAGTTTTTTTAAAAAAAAATTTAAATTAATCGTTTAGAAGATTTTTATTAAGTGAGTTGAGTTGAAATAGTTTATACTCTTAGACTTTATAAAATATATCCAATTTAACTTTTAACTATTAATTTAAATTTCTGACTAAAACGGTTAATTTCGTGGCAATTTAGTTGGGTCAGTTTTGTATTTTGGGTCGGTGTGTCTCAGCTAAAAGTTAAAATTATAAATTTTTTTAAAAAGTAAGAATTTTATATTTAAGATAAAAAGTTTGTTAAATATTAGTTAAAAAGATTTATAACAAAATATAATCTTTTAGCTTATATAAAGACTTGAACCACATACCTAAAATGTCATGTTTACCACTCACAAATATTTACTCAATTTTATTATATTAAATCGATCCTTATGTATAATAGGATGTGGGTTCGAACCCCATGTAGCTTTCATATGGACATAGGTTACAAGTATAATGAAATGAGTTAAAGTAGACAAATAACAAAACATTTAAAAAAGAAGTTAGAATCCTCTTCATTTCTTAAAATGTAATAGAGAGTCAATTACTCAATCTAATGGTTAGAATTGCTTGATGAAGAAAAATAAGAGAAATTTTTAGATTTTATTTTTTATTCTAAAATAGGCTTATTTTTTAGAAATAAAAATTAAATTTATTAAAACGGACAAATATGTAATTTTGCTCCACCTTTTAAAGACATTTTTTATGACGTGTTATGTTTAGCAAGTAACCCGCAAATAAAGACAAAAGAGCGAGAGTACAAAACTCTTGTTGATTTGCTTTATTATTTTTAATTTCCTTTTTCCTTTTAGGTTAATTAAGTATATAATGTCATATTCCAAATGGGTAATATTTATTTGTTAATGATAAACACTAGTGGGATCTCCATATAAACTATAAAGTCAATGAAAGATCCAGTTGGGCAATAGACGTAACCCCTACTTAATTTATTAATTCTTCTGTTTTAATTTGTTAGTTTTACTTAGATCAAATACCTCTTTTAATTTTCATCAAAATATAACGAATAAATTGATCAAAACAAGTAGAAAATACATTTAACCAATATAATTAATTAGTTAATTATTGATAAGCTATTATTGGTTAAATCATCATTTATGTAATAATTAATTAGTTAATCAATATACAGATGAGAAAATAATTTCTCCCATTCTTAAGTACATGGTTTTAGAAAAGTTTTTATTTTCTATTTGAATTTATACCATAAGAAGAATCTCATGAGATTAATAATTGCCACCAAATTATAAATTGCTATATAAAGTTTTCAAATAAAAAAATTAATTAAATAAATAAATATTTGATATAATAAATATTTTTGAATGCCATACAATCATTTTGACAAGTAAAAATGTGAAGTAATATTTGGCAATATCTCTAAAGAATTATCATTTGTCATTTCACAATTTTATAACAGTGTTTAAAAATTTATCTTTTTTATTTCTTTTATTATATTTGTCAAAGAATTTATGCATGATGTATTTTTCATGATCATTCGATATTCAATAACAGACTGATGTTTTGATTCAGTCATTGCTATTTATATGTAATTTTTTCCATTTGACATTCAATTCATTTTGTCATATTGCCTATTAAAATTTGATTAGTAAATTAATTCAAACAATTACAAAATTATTACATAAAAAATTTTAAGCATTTAAAATTATTTAAAATAAAAATTAATTCAAACAACTACTTTATGATAAACAAAAATACTTTTAAGTAGCAAATTAGACAACTATTACTACTACCCATCATTACCTAGGTAGCTACTGCTACCCCAATCACCCAATATGCTAGTAGCTATTTTGCGTCAAACAAGCCCACAATATTAAACATTAACGTCTTTCATATTATAAAAAACCAATGAAAATATAGATTGATTCATATTGTTTTTAAAATTAATGTTTTACTATATTCAAAAGAGCATTTAATATTTAAAGTTAGTTTTTATGGAAAAATTTATGAAACCCTAATAATGTTAGTTTCTTATATACTCCTATAATTTTGAATAAATTGTGTTAAAATAATCACTATAATGACCTCAAATTGCATGAGAGTCAAGTTTCATTTTATAGAGAATAAATAACTCTTTTTCAAATAAAATTTTAAATTTAATTCTCACCTAACTATTCTTTTTCTCGATTGACATTATTATAAAAAAACTATACATATCTCATATCTTCTTTATTTAAAAATATATAATTTGGCTACGTTCAAACAAAATAAAAGAATCTCACTAGTAGGCAAGAATGATCATATTAAAATAATAACATAAATTTTTAAATGAGACGATTTTGTAGTAGGATTAATTATTAGCCTGATTTTATATATATTAAGAATATTAAAATAATCACTTATAATTTTAAGATAAATAATTAGAAAATAGACTAATTTAGTAGTAAAATAATTTTATACAACACGAGCTGCATAATAAAACGAATTCAAGTTCCTTTTAAACGAAGGAACCCTTACATATTTCTAGGAATTGAAAGAAGCATTATTAAATTAAATTAATGGATTTAAAAAGTCAGAAGAACGATAATATAATGAAAATAAATCCAAATCGCCGCACATAATAGTATGTATCATTATTTGGTTGTGTTTTGAATGATGCCAAAAGATGAAAGGACAATGAATTTCGTTCGCGGAACCTCGTATCTACAAGTACAACTCGCAACTAGTTGACCTAGCGAAAAAAAAAAATCAGAATCGAAATCACACATAGTGAACTTGACACTTGTTTTTTTTTTATACTGGATACAAATATATTGGTTAAAATGGTTGGTCGGATTGATTACAAATAGCATTATTTTTATAGGGTTATTTTCTAGATCGGGTTAATTTTAAATTAGATCGATTTTATCAGGTCATTTACAGTTTTGGTTTTGAGTTGTCCAATGACCCTGGGATTTCACTTTTTTTCTTATGATCATTACAACACGATAAGTCTCGACAAAACATCATAATATGAAATTGAAAAAAATTATAAAATTGAAAAAACAAGTCAAAACAGTTGGATTTGAATTTTATTTTAGTTTTTTGTATAGTTATATTCAAATGACTGGTTAAAATTTTCGCAGTATATTATAACCCACTAATATTCGGTGAGAATTCAGGTCAATTTAAGACCAAATCAAAACTATACAAATCCAAATATAAGGATTAAAAAATTCATATAATGATTCCCAAGTATAATTCTTTATCTTCTTTAACTTTTTACATGAAAAAAAATAGTTTTTTAAGGAATAGTTAATATTAACAATTTTACTTTTTAGTTGTTCCCTTTTAAAAATTCTACCTTTGAATAGGGTTTAGAACTCTACATGCTTTGTTTGACACTAAAATAAACCCAAACCAACAAATATGGTAAAAAAATTTCTAAACTAGACCAATCGTTTAAGACATCAAATTAGAACAGACCATTCTAAAGCATATTGGTTAGGTTTGATTTACGATTTTTAGTTTTTATATCTTATTTTATTTATTAAAATAATGCTATCTTGAGAGCATTCAAGGAAAATTGAGAATATTTTATTTTAAATTCTATATATTTAACATCAAATTATTTCAATCTTAATTTTATCTCCCGGAAGGATTCACATAGAACTACTCCATATTCTTCCTGAAACATAGCCGAGTAACGTATCTTTAGTATCCAAACGAATCACGAACACACCATTAGGAAGTGATTCAAGAATTAAACCTTCATGAATTCATTTTTTTTCTTTTATTTCAGATGAAAAACCCTTAGTTAATACAAATTTTTACTTGAGACCATCTCTACAAGAGACGTCTCAAGTTTAGGCCAACCCAATTTTTTTTTTAAAAAAAATTAAAACTTTCTAAACACACACATATAACATTACATAGTTGGGTATATAATGGTTTGTGTTTCGAGTTATAATATCATGTGTTTGGGTTATAATGTTATATATTTGGAGTTATTACCACCATTTAGACCAATAACCAAACGAACTGTTTTTTCTTCATTATTACTCTTTCTAATCGTTTCTCGGAGATAATATACTTTTGTGGTCATCAAGATGTCAAGCAACCCTCTCATTCCGGTGACAAGGTTAGTCATCTTTTAGCTCAAGTCTATAAATTTGTATAATTCGCCCTTCCATTGGCTCTGTAGAGGGAAAATTTCCCTTAACACATGAACAAACACAAAAGAAAACCCAAGTTAGAGATATTTATATATCCAATAAGCATTGCTTAACCCTTAAAGAAAAAACATATGAGTAACTTCAATGAACTCGTATGCCTAATTTAAAATAGTGAATAGTGTTCGAGTGTTGACTACTTGATAGATGCATTGTTCACATTTATCATCTGAAAATCTTTTTATGATCAAATTTTCATTATTATGGAGTCTATCATGAAAATTTACACTATAAATCATTTTTATTCCTATCATTTACTACTGATTAACCAAAGGGTCGTGAATGATATATATGTACAACTTATAATGATTTTGAGTTCTTGCAATTCTTGGCAAGTCTACAGCTTCTTACCTTTGAATCTGATTTTCGGCAAAATCAATCTCAGCAATTACAATTTTTTGTTCATGCTCTGCAGAACCTTTTACCTCCCCACTCTGCCATTCAGAAACAGAGTACTGATTTTAATTTTCAAATTAATTTACCAAAGTCATGAGAGAAACTTCTTGGCCGTTATCTAAATATATTTGTGTTAAAATGAAAAGAACAAAGCCTTACTGGGCCGACAATCATAGAATGACCCCATATGGTGTAAGGTCCAGCAGAATCTCGGCATGGCGAACAAACAGCAACAAACAGCTACAGTATAAACAGCAATCATCATTGTCGTTATCACCCCTTCTACATCAAATGGAAAAATATATAGGGAGGTTGGAAAGATAGTTTTGGTACCTGGTTATCAACTGCCCTGAAAATAAAAAAATAAATCAAAGAAATGGAAAGTTTATAAATCCCTTTTTAACCATTGAAGCGATCAAACCTTGAATTCACATAGGTACGGTCTGACTACATTACACTGTACTCTTTTGATAAGACACTCATCTAGAGATCTCAAACATTAAATCTAATCGACGAAGGAAATTACCTTATAACATCAAAAAATTATCGAAAGAGATTCACTTTATAAAAGTCTGATCCTTGATTACTTTTAGACACCTAAATCCTCTGAATAGTCGTATAGTGATAAGATCTAGAGTTTCTGGTATGTCGATCCAACTTAGCAAACACAAAATCTATGTCAACCTATAACCCTCAGGTGTTTCAATAGAGGAAATTGATTTCACACTATTTAGATTTAAGTTCATGTGAGGGTCCATTGAAGTCGAGACCGGACAATACTAAATATTTTGAACCGTTTAAGTTATTCTTCTCCTTTAGGTACTTCAATTTGAAGGATGATGACAAAATGTCTTAGTCATCTCAAATTGTACCATATCAGACCGGACAATACTTATTTCTGCATTTGATAACATTTGATGTTTTACTTATTTTATATTTGATGATTAATGGTGCATTAACAGCACTCTTCACTCATATCACATGCTGAGTGTAAGTGATTCAGCAGTAGCAGATCCAATAATTGACAAGATTAAGATACAAATTTCAAAAATAGACAAAGATTTGTTGCCTTTAACTATCTAGATCAATTATACATGAACCAGATTCAAAATTGCTCTCTTCACCATATTATGACATTTAGCAAACGTCCAAGCGATAGTCACGTTTTTTTTTTTTGGTACAATTATAATCCTAAGGATCAAATTGATCAAAATGTTGTTGAGTGTACATCCCAAGTCACACATCGGAAAAATAAGAAAGTGTTGACAAGTTTATAACTGATCCAACTCCAAATTAGTATGAGGCCTTTTAAGAAGGTGCCCAACAACAAATCCGTGAAGGCTCAGGCCCAAAGCAGACAATATCATACTAATGTGTATCATTTATGGCTGGTGGGCTTAAGACATGTAAACTCCACCTTTTCAATTGGAATATCAAACACTATAGATGAATGGAACCTATAGTGTATAATGTACTCATATATCTAGGTCAAAGGGTTCTCGGTGTGAAGGGATATGACAATGTGTATACTTTATTTTGGGACTCTAACCATCAGCTTAACCATTTAGTTGAAATGATTCCTTGACACTTAGTTCCTACTTCAATAATACCTGTATCCACAACAACAGGTGTGTCCCCTGCATTGAATGAGTTCGATTCCATAAACGAAGCACCTCCAGACTCATAATAGTCAAACAAATGTAACTGCAAAAAGTACAATCAAAACCAAAAGAATTTCCCTCTTTCAACAAGAAAATGGTTCAATCACATTCTTATTCTTTTTAAACCAGAGAGCATACTTTACTATACTTCGCTTTGAGCTGTCCATCTGGTCCAAACACACAACATGTGTTATACATTTGACCATTTCTCTTCTCTGGAATTGATCCTCCTACTATTGTGATCTCACGACTACTAGCTACTTCAAACATCATTTGATAAGCTGGTGATGACTTATCCATATCAAGCTCCTCACCACATTTTATTAAGTATTCGTTGGAATAGGGGCAGACCCACATTTCCTATTTATAATGTACTTATCAGCAAAGCAATACAATACAGTATCATCAACATAGATTATCAAGATACATATCAACTATTAGTTTAGATAACTTTTGCAAAATAATCCTTGCAGCTCATAACTGCTGCATGAAACATTTACAACCTTTTTTTTAGTGAATCCTTACAAGATAAAGAAGAACAATGTCAACTATTCATATGTTGTACGCATTAAGCAAATGAATTTTAGATATGCAAGAGAAGAAATCATTTGATTTGTTGAAAACGGTATTGTTGTAGGAATGCAGATTCAGCACAACAAAGGCAAAGCTTTTTAAAAAGTTTATTTCTCCTTGGAATCTAAAGCCTATCTTAATATCAAGAGCCATATTTCTTGTAACAGAGAAGCTCGAACGAGTAAGTGGTGAGCTCATCTAAGTAAGGAGTCAAGAGGCAATGCAGAACATTGCTTGTGCTTAGACGAGCAGCAAGCAATACTGAACAACCAAAGGCTGGATGGCACGAATAAGAGCAAAGACTTAGGGGGAATAGGTACTCAGCTTCCTGAGCAACTCAATATTTGGCTTGAATAAGCGACAAGAACTTTATGCTTTGCACCAAGCACACATGATGACATTGGGGACTCCAAAGTCAAATTTCTTATCTTGTGCGATATATGGAGGATACTAGATTATAGATGAAAACTTGAGAAAAAGTTCAACAGTCTTACTTAACGATAAGTAAAACAATGTGAGAGTTATATTGAGCAAACACCATTAAGGTGTTTGAGTTTATAAGCAAACACTAGAGAGTTTTCGTGTGAGATTTTAATTAATAATGATTGTGTATAGCTATACCAAGAAAATACAAATATTTTATTAGTGAGATGATTAATAGATATACTTATAAAACACTTGAGTTAAGTGCATTGTGTGCTTGTTTGTCATTTTTGTTGTGTTGTCTTGTTCTTAAGCATTTTTCTTTTTCTTTATCTTTGGTTCTTCTATCCATTATTGAACCAATTGCTAGTAGAGCTTGAGCTTTTTGTTGATAATCTTGAGGTTATCAGAGGAGTGAAGATAAAGAAAGAGTAGAGATGAAGATGGATGAAGGTGGAAAGATTTGCAATCAACAATTTGATGGAAAAATCAACCTTTTGGTATCAGATTGTTCGATTGAAGATTTGCTAGTTCAACAAGGCATCCTTGTTGAGGTTTTTACGAGAAACACACCAATAATCTTAAAAGATGCCACGTGGAGGATGGTAAACCCCATTTTGATTCCTTTTATGTATGCTATTTGTTTTGTTTCTATGCGGTTTTTTGTTACATCTCATTCCTTTTACTTTGGTTTATGCCCTCTTTCGAGGAAAGCATGCGTATGTTCGTGGATTTGCTGGTTTTCCACCTTTTTCATGCAAAAGAGTGTTAGTGACGATGCTCCCGAATCCCCCTAGAGATTTTGAGGAAGAATGGAGAAAAATCGAGGATAGGATGTAAGATCCAAGGAGTCCAATCCAAACAAAGAAGAAACAACATTCAAGGAAAGAGTCCAATAAATGGCTCATGGAGGTTGAAACATCAAGAAATTGGTGGATCTCTTGGAAGCATACAAAAATTGGATTTTTTAGCTATGAATTGACCGGTCAGATGTTATACTTCGAATTGTAATGAAAGAGTTATGAAATTTTAAAAATGACATGACAAGGCAAAAGAGAGAGTGATCGATTGTTCCACCCAGAACAACTAATCGTTCACCATACTAGATTCTCGAGCAAAAATGAGCACTCGAGACAGATTGTTGAACGATGGGTTATTCAACCCCAAATGACCCGTCGTTCCCCTTGCGAGTAGGCCAAGCGTGTTTAGCAGAAATATGTCGATGCAAGGTTTTGAACCCCGCGACCTCCTGTACATGCTGCTATCCGCTAGGCCAAGCTAGAGTTGACGCTAAATCTTCAGTGTTGCCATTATGTAACCAATTTTACCTGATCGAGGCCCATTTCAACATTTCGTCAGCTGGGCACGCAATATAATAGGGTTTTAAGCTATTCTATTCTCTCTGAAGGAAACTTGAGGTCGTATCTTCTACTTTCTTAGTGGCGTCAACAGTCTTACCCATAAAAGAACCACATAGACGGCATCTAAAGCAATTTGGTTATCCTCTTGTAACCATTGTAGAATATTTAGAAGATAAGTCATTCGGGTAACCCTTGGTGTGAACACCTCTTAGGAACCACTTATATTGAAACCAAGCCTCGTAGAAGGTTTCTCCCATCTCTCGATGAAGGATGGCATTTTGGAGTTTCGCAACCTTGGTCGGTGGGAGGAAATGAAATGTAAAGCCATAAACCAAAGCTTCCCACGTAGCATACTTTCCTTTGTCCTCGCCTCCTCGGCCCTTAACCAATCCCTTGCTTCACCTTAAAGTGAGTCATGGAAGCAAATCAACCTTAATTGTTCATTTGTAATGCCCACGTGCTTTGTGGTAGCACACTTCCCCCATAAGCTCTTCAAGATGGGTGAGAGGGCATTTTAAGTCGGTTCCTGAGAACTGATCTTGAGATATAAAGTTAGAAATAAATGCTTGATCTCATATTGTGTGGCGGTGATGCTTGGCTACACAATGCTAACACCAAAAGAAGTCACACCGGAATAAGCATATTCCTGGATAGATTTTTAATTTGTCATTGCTCCCAAATCACCTTGTTTTCTCCACCATTGTCATGAACTGTACTGACAAGCAAAACTAAGAAACACATGGGCAACAATTGCCTACTATCCATCAATCCTCCCCTACTCTCGTAAGTGGAGAGTAATAGTTGATGGGGTGGTCACAAAGTTCAACCTTCGTTGATGCCTTGCACCCAACTCTATTCATTATGAAGAAGGAAACCTTCCCAAGATCCAACCCTGTCGGTATCTCAAAAATGATCCTAATGACCCTTTAGCACTGAGCGGGGCAACCCATCTCCTAGGTCTTCATTCAAACCAATATCAACCAATATTCCACCATTATCAAGCCATCAACAAGGGTTGGACTAACCCCAACCCTAGAAAACTACTGAATACTTATAATACTACTCAAAATCAACAAAATTATTATTATAATCATAGATTGTAACATGGATGAACAAATAAACATGAATAAAAGCTTAAGCAATAATGGTGAATCTACAAATAAGCATAAAAAGAGAAAATAACAAGATAAAATTATTATTAGATGGTAAGAGATTAAAACTCATAGATATTAAATCTTCAACCCCCATAGAAATGGCTTGGAAACTTGAAGTAATCACCAATAAAGACTAATATTGTGTAACTTCATGGGATATAAGGCATGTCCGGTTGGACTTGCTAGCTTTGTGCTACCCTATTTTGTAACCATAGCCTTCATCGCCACACTTCCATTTCACGTACTTCTAGTCTCTACCATGTCACCCTTGTATGTTGATTCGTTCACATAAGTGAAGTACTTTTTTCTTAAGAGCTCACATCTTTAGGTCGAGCGATGAGTGAAAAGCTAAACACTTTCAGTGTGGATGTCTTTCGGAAAGCACTAACCCTAAAGTGAGGTTTACTCGCCTCTTTGTAATTGGCTAAGGAGCTTCGGCTCAATCTATTTGTTTGGTGTGTCTCGTGTGAGCCATTTAGAAACTAACCTGGGACCTTAGGTTGTCACTTCAAGTCAATGAACCCAAGATTCCATCTATGTCTTTTTGTGCTTTTTATTTTTTGGTCGGGTTTTTGATGTTTGCTTTTGCAAAGCCAACTTATCAATGCAAGCGTGTTCATCATTTATGCCATTGAGATGCTTTTTGCATGCGTGTGCTATGATTTTGCGAGAATTCATGTTGGTTGCTTTATTGCTCATCTTGCTTGAGAACAAGCAAGGTCTTGCTTGGAGGAGTTGATAAAACTACAATTTGTTTCCTTTTATGCATTCTATTTGTTTTGTTTCTATGCAGTTTTTGTTACATCTCATTTTCTTTGGTTTACACCCTCTTTCAAGGAAAGCATGCATTTGTTTGTGGTTTTGCTAGTTCCACCTTTTTCCAAGCAAAAGTATTAGGGATGACGCTCTCGAATCCCCTGGAGGGAAGAATGGAGAAAAAATTTCTAAGGCAACACTTGGAGAAAAAGTGCAAAAAAGAGTCCAACCGTCATTCAAGGAAAGAGTCCACTAAATGGCTTATGGAAGATGAAACATCAATAAATTGGTGGATCTCTTGGAAGAATACAAAAAATTGGATTCATTAGCTGCAAATCGAATTGTCAAACATCAAATTTCAAATTGTAACGAAAGAGTTATAAAAATTTCAAAATGACAAGGCAAAAGAGAGAACGATCAATTGTTCCACCCAAAACGACCAATCATTCACCATACTAGACTATCGAACAAAAAAGAGCACCCGAGAGTTGAAAGATGGGTCATTCAACCCCAAACGATCGACTATCCCCTCGCGAGCAGGCCAAGCGTGTTTTGCATAAAAATGTTGCTACAGGGATTTGAATCTTATTAAAGCTCATGTTGTTATCCGCTAGGCCAAGCTAGCGTCGATGCTAAATCTTCAATGTTGCTATTATGTAACCAATTATAGTTGGTACAGGCCCATTTCAGCGTTTTGTCAACTGGGGCACGCGATTTAACAGGGTTTTGGGCTATTTTCTTCTACATTTTATCATCCTTAATTTCTCACATTTGGATAGAGTTAATTTCAAAAATGTTTAGAGTTTTAATATTTATCTTTTATATAAATAGGGAGCAATTGTAATTCTGAACTAAGTAGTCATTAGCATATTTTTGTTTTTCTGATTTTTCTAGCTTTTCTTTCTTAAGTCTGTGAACCCTGGTTTTCATTTTAATTTCCTTTATTCTAGAATGAATTCCATCAATCAAAATTTAATCAAGTTTGCTTATTTCAATTATTCATTGCTTTTATTAGTCCTTGTTGGTAATTACTTCAAGTTTCCAAGTCATTTCCATGAAGGCTGAAGATTTGATATCTATGCGTTTTTATTTTTTGTTCACTAATCATTCCGAAACTTTGTAAGTATATCTCTTACCATCTATTAGTAATTTTATCTTGTAATTTTCTCATTTTATGCTTATTTGTAGATTTCACCATTATTGCTTAAGCTTGACTTTTATTCATGTTTATTTGTTCATCCATGTAGCAATCTATATTTATAATAATGGTTTTGTAGATTTTGAGTAGTATTATACGTATTGAGTAGTGTTCTCGGGTTGGGGTTAGCTCAACCCTTGTTGATGACTTGATAATGGTGATATATTGGTTGATATTGGTTTGAATGAAGACTAAGGAGATGGGTTGCCCCGTTCATTGCCAAAGGGTTATTAGGAATTAGGATCATCTTTGAGATACCAACGAAGGTTGGATCTCAGGAAGGTTTAATTCTTGCTCTATGAACAGAGTTGGGTGCCAGGCATCAACGAAGGTTGAACCTTTCAACCACCCTATCAACTAAGAGTTTTACTTTCCACCTTCGAGAGTAGGGGAGGATTGACGGATAGTAGGCAATTGTTGATTGTGGGTTTTACCTTTACTCACGAGGGTGAGGAAGAGGGAGCTCCTGGAGTCAATCCCAAAGCACAATCAAGGATCGAATTGCTCTTCGTTTTATGTTTTACTTCTCTCCAATCAAACCAAAGGAAATCAGAACCTTCACCATAGGACATCCGTCACAAATGAGTCAACTCTATTCCAGTTTTATTTAATAGTTGATCATGTCCCTTTTAATTCGTAGTCATTAGTTTCTCAAATAAACAATCATCTCAATTTTTGACTAATTACGAAAGAAAATTACAATTGTCTTGTCCTTGTGGATTACGACTCGTAAAGTGTTCTATAATATCCGTGTGCTTGCGATTATTTGGGCATAAGAATAATTTCGTCCAATCAGGTGATCCATGAAAAGGAAGGTGAAGAGCCCAGTCCGATTAACCGTTGTTTGCAAAATTAATTATAACTACATTAAGGAGACCAATTCAAGGAACTTGTTAGAGAAGTATCAAGTGATGTATGTTTCAAAGTCTTTGAAAATTAAGCTTTGGTGAGAGTCATAAAAACTCATAAACAAGGATCGTACATAAATGCAAGATCTCATCAATAAATTCATTGTGTCAATTGTTGAATGCTAATGATGAAATGTTGAATGAAGAGAAAACTTTGTTTATTATTGGCTTCTTTTCCCAACAATAAACCTTACTCATTGTTGAGAATAGGAATACTCTTGAGCAAGCATAAGCATCAGTGGTGTCAAGAACGAACAAAAGGTTTAGGGTTTGAATTGAAGAGAAAGAGAGAAAGGTGAACTTTGGGTTGATTGGAGAGAATTCTCATGGAAGTAGAGCTCAATATAGACGAAATACGGACAAACATGGGCGGACAAAAAATTAAGGGAGACATTATATAGATAAAGTGTGTTATTATCGCAAGAACGGACATATACAAATTATGTGCAATGAAATGACTAGAAAACCTCAAAAAGATAAGTATCTTGGAAAAGTGAGAAGGAGTAGAGAAGGGGGAGGCTTGGCTATGTTCAGGAAGATGATTATGGAGCGTTCCTTGTTGATGAAGAAGATGCTTTTGATAAGGAATGGTTGATGGACTCCGACTTTTGATTCTATATTTGTTGTGACCAAAAGAAGTTGACAAGATTCGGCCATGTAACCTTGTCAAATGATGAAAGAGTGAAGGTTGAAGGTTTTTGAGAAATTGTTGTGATCATAATAGTATTTATATGAAGTTAAAAAATGTAAGGTTTTTGTCCATGTTTGGAAGGAATTTCAGACCACCAGGAATATTAGTGGAGAAAGAGTATTCTTTCAAAGCTAATGGTGGAACTTGGAAGTTTGGTATAGGAAGCACAGTACTCATGAAAGGTAAGAGGAGCAAGAGCAAATTGTGCATGTTGACTAGTGATAGTTTCATAAGCCACAAAATTGATGGGTAAAGGCAGGTCACCAAAGAGGTTGACATTTAAGGATAAAGAGTTTGATCCCCGAGGGAGAGAATGTAATATCAAGAGCCAAATATCCAAAAATGAGGAGCTCGAACCAGCTGGTTCGAGGAAGCACGGAGATCGGAGGTAGTTGGCTACCAAAGGAATGCTCAGACAGGCACACAAGTTTTTTGAGCAAGCAACAAGTGTGACCGGGTGAGCATAAGAATGACGCTGATGAGTTGTTCAAAGGGGTGAGTAGAATACTAATAATTGCTCATGCCAGGTTCAAATGCACCGGCAGACCTTTATGCTTTACACCAAGCACGCGTTAAGAATTTAGGAAACTATTCTATGGATTACAAGGAGATTCCTATAGAACAAAGGAAAGCATATGGAAGAGTGTGAAAACTTAACTAAGTTAAAAGCAGAAAAAAAAAAAAAAAAAGTGAGAGTTGTTGTAAGCAAAACAAAGGTTGTTAAGAGTAAGATTGCATTTAGTGGGGTGTTTGGTTGGAGAATTTGGAGGAAGGGAATAAGAATTTAAAAAATGGAAGTCCCAAGTCCTTGTTTGTTTACAAGGAATTGGAATAGGGAAGCAACATAAATTTGATAAAAATTCTATTAAAAAATGTTTTTAAAGGGCAGGGATTGAAGCCCCAAAGTCTCATCTGAAATCTCAATTAATAATGTCATCATTCACAATCTCATATACCAAACACCCACTAACTGTAATTTTGTATAATTACATGATGGCATGTTTTGCATCTTGAAATTCAGTTCCAAATGTTGCATTGATACTATATTTGGCAAATCTAAAATTTGGAAATGTGACATTGGACCAATTCAATAAGAGTCTTGACAATGTAAAATGAGCCAAAAATATCAAAATTTGAAAATTATATATAAATAAGTGTCATTTACAACGCATGAATTTGAAAACCAAAGTTGAACTCTCCATTTCAAATGAACTTACCAAAAAGAATTCAAATCTTTTATTGATGAAAATGGTCTTAAAGATACACATAAAACACATGAATCGTATGAGCATCGTGTGCTTGTTAATTAATGTTGTGTTGGCCTGTAATCAAGCATTCTCCTTATTTATATTTGCTCCTGGTGCGTAACTTTACAACATGTAGTAGCATTCCTTAATATTAGGATCCAAAAAAACCATCAAACTTAGCAAATTAGTGAAAAACAATCGGTCTCTAAAACTTTGATTTATAGGTTCAAGTCCCCCCACCACAACCCCTCCCCCCCCTTCCATCTTCAAAATAGCCGATAATCGACAATCCAGGAAATATACATTTTAATCCACCCTTCTCTGAACATTAGATTTACAAAATTTTACTTCAAAAAGATATACTTACAGGTAAAACAACAAGCTTGGCACCCACATTAGCAGCTTCCTCTAGCATTGTTCGAGCATGAACCAAATTGGTAGCTTTATCATTAGTCACCATTAATTGGCAAAGAGCTATTTTAAACTGCAATATTAATCAGAAAATAAAATTACTGCAAGAGATCATAGTAAGGATAAAAATGGAGGATTGTTGTTCGAAAATTTTGAATTCCATTAACCATAACAGAACAAAACTTATGCATACCTTAGATATACGAGGTTCTGAACCAATTTTAGGAATGATTTGTGAAGCTACGGATGATTCCATGATATTTCTTGTGCTTCTCACTTAATCAACCATAGAACTAACTCTAGACGGGAAAATTTGATCCAGAGCTGCTCCTTCTATGTTGATGAAAAGGCTGAAGAATCTTTGATCCAACCTCGAACACAGTGATTTCCATTTTTTTAAGAATTGCTAGTTGTAGTGTTTTTAATGATTTTGGGGAAAAATAGTCCTCCCTCCGTATCCGCTCAAATGTCAAATTGAACTATTCATCTATCATTTTTTATTTATATTTTGTTTTAAATTTTAAATTTATTTTATAATTAAGTGTGAAAATATTTAGTTGGTGATAATGTAAATTTTTTAATATTATTTTTTTTATAATTTAGATTCATACACTATTAAAAATAATAAAGATATAATTAAATATATACAAATATGAAGAAATAAATGAGGCATTTAAAATAAATATGAAAAAGTATATATTATTTTATATTATGAAAAGATAAGTTAATTATGTAATACTTAATAAATAAAGAGTTATAACTGAAAATCAAGTTATAGTAAATGATATGAGACAAACTAAAAGAAATTGTACCAAATTCTTCAAGATACACAAAGTAAATTGTAATCTCCCCCCTTTAGTGATTAGTACCATTTTCATTTTAGTTATTTTTATAGATGTTTTTCTCATTTTTTCTAATTATCATTTAGACTTTTGTAAACGCATCTAATATGATCTTACTTTATCTTTAATATTATTGTCAAATGTCTATATGCAAATTTCAAGGGACAAAAAGATCAATAATTGGAGTAATCTTAAAAGGGAGGGTCTATATGCAAATTTCAAGGGACAAAAAGATCAATAATTGGAGTAATCTTAAAAGGGAGGGTCTAGATTTACAAGTTTAGAGACGAATTCTTAACTTTATTGAGAATATAATATCTAATTGATTAATATTTTGTCTTATTTTTATTTCTATTCCAATTCTTAAATCTTGATATTGTGGCATGCGCACGAGGGATCCATGGATCCCCTAGGCTTGGCATTATCGATTGAAATTCATGATTTACCACTTTCTTTAGTAGTCGTTTAATCAAATCTCTATTTATTCATCTTTGTTACCCTAAATTAAAACTAACTTTAAAGGTAATTAAAATTATGTTCGACCTAGATCCATTACAAGTAGACTTAACATGAATGAAGGATTCATCTCATACTCATTCAAGAAAAAAAAATGATTGAAATCAGTCTAATAAAATTATATAATTGTCTATAATGTTCTTCATTATCTTTACATTTTACATGACATCTCACACTATAAAATGTTGTTAAATGATAAGTCATAGTCATCAATATTTTAGTATTTCACTCGAAAAAATTTCAAAAACTTACAAATCACAAGAATATACTGATCGATAAAATGATCCATAAGTAATACAAGAGATCATTTACATATTACTTGTAAAAATATAGAAGCATCCTAAAAGTCCAATTATGTTTGTGCTACATTGCTCACCCTATACTGAATAATTGGATATAGACCCTTGTATATCAACACAAATTTAAGAGTAAAATGATAAAATTCTCAGATATTATATATATATATATATATATATATATATATATATATATATATATATATATATATATATATATATATATATATTTATATTTATATATACACATATATATATTTATATACACACACACACACATATATATATATATATATATATATATATATATATATATATATATATATATATATATATATATATATATATATATATATATATATACACATATATATATACACATATATATACACACATATATATATATATATATATCCATTGGAAAATTGATTTCAATTTAACACAAATAATTGCAATAACGTCCAAACTTATCGACTTTATAGTAACATATTCAAAATTATGATTTATATATATATATAATTAAGCATGTATGATTTGACAAGTAGTATATAAAAAAGCCATAATAAAAACAAAAACATGTATTACATAAAGCATAAAATTTACCATGAGAGTTCAACATACATTAGTTGAACTCCGGTAAATTAAAGAAAAAGGACTTATTATTATGCATTGTTAGGACTTTGAGTAGGCGGAGTTGGAGCAGAAACCACTTTCCTTCCACGCTCTGAGCGAGCGCTTTCCGCAAATTTAACACTTCCTTCATGCATTCCCTTTCTCTTCTCATCATCATTGTACTCGGACACATAATACCCCTCTTCATTAGCAGTCTTAGAAGGAGGCAAAAACATACTACCCCATTGTGGGAAATGAACCAAAGCCACAGGCAAAGTACACGCAATAGTCATAATCCCCATATAAGTCAAACCTTCATGAGTACTAAACGTATCCGTTGTGAAGAAAATGAATTGGGTCAACCCAGACCCGATATTGCCCCCAGCTCCGGTAAGACCCGAGATAATACCAAGAGAACGTCTAGAGATAAAGGGGACGATTCCGAAAGTGGCTCCACAGGCAGCTTGAGCTCCTAGGGAGAAGAGGACTAGTGCTACGATTGCGACAGGTAGGGTTTTTGCTAATCCGAGCCAAACGCAGAAGAGGCCTCCCGCGGTTTGGAAGATCCATAGGGTCCAAAGGCGGCCTCTCATGCCGAAGTAACGAGCACTCCAATCGGAAGCTAGACCTCCGAAGGGACGGGAGAATAGATTGGCCATTCCGAAACTTGCTGCGATTATTCCCGCTGTGTGTAGTTTTAGGTTAAACCTGCACCGTTGAAATAAAGTTAAATAAAAATTACAAGTTCTGGTGAGAGACGTTCTCTTAGAGAGCCGGATTATTATATATTTTTTAAAATATTATAAGTAGGCATTAAAAATGATGTAAATAGTTATTTAAGATATTAAAAGTAGGCATTAAGATTAAGTAATTAAATATTAAAAAATAATGTAAATAGATATTAAGTTTTAATAGGTTGAGTTTAAAATACGTCTCTTAAAAAGACAGTTTCTCAAGTGAATAAGTGAGTAAAAATATGGTAACTCTTATAATTTTTTATAATAATGCACAATTTTTAATAATGCACAATTAGAGATATTAAAAATTAAATAAATATATTGAATATAGTGCATAAAATAATAAAGACATTAGTGGTAAATTGGAGGGAATACTAATCCTTATATAATATCTTTGTAATTAAGAGGGATACTCATAGAAGTTGAATGTATCAGCTCTATTGTCTTGTTCCAGATCAGATAGGACAAAATATACGTGCAGAATCCTGTGACTCGGGCCTCAGTATTTGGAATTATTTAATAAAAGTACTACCCTTTAATCAGAGTGTCATCTGAAAAATACTTATGGCTATCTTACTATTTAATTATTTATTTATTAATTAATTATATTGATTATATTAATTTGAATCAGGATTCTCGCATCTAAGATGAAGTCAAACAAGACAATTGGCGTAATGAATAGTACATAACATCACATGTACGTATCTTAATTTTTTGGAAACAACATTTTATAATTTTTAATTTATTGGAGAAATATTTCTTTTGCAACTCTTATAATTAAAAACTAAAAATTCTTTGATTAAAATTATCAGAATTTTTTTATTGAAGGAAAACAAATAAATATAATTAGGGGGAGTCTCTAAAATTTAAACCAATAATACTCCTATTTTTTTGAAACAATTAATACTCCTATTTTAATCCTCGTAATATGAAATTTAAAATTTCCTATGATTATAAAGTACACTAAATTTTTCATGCAAAATCTGTTTTAAAATCTAAATTTTGTTTATTTTTTAAACTCAACAATTGATGAATTAGAAGAGTTATTTTTCACAAGAATAGAGAGTGATTAATTGCTGAATCAAAAATATTAGAATGAAATTTAAATATGCAAAATATATACCTGTCAAAGAAGTATTCAGCAATGACGTTATCGGTTGTCAACTCTACACCCAAGGAGTAGCCATATAGAAGTACAAAGATCCATGTACGGTAGTTGGAGATTGCATACCAAAGTACCTAAATTATACAATCATCACATCCACATAATTAGACAAAACATACATTATATATTTTTAACGGTAATTAAATTACTATAAAAATAATAGAAAACCTAATAAAATAATTAAAGTTATAAAAAAAATCACTAAAAGCATGGACCTATGTGTACCTTACACTTATGTGTAATATACTAAATTTGTAAATCACGGTTATTTACCTAGCAAACCTCTCTTAGAACAATAGCCAGTTTAAAAGGTGTGTTGATAAATAATAACTTTTCTTGGTTCTTTTTGTCAGTCTTTAACTTTTTATGTTGGTCAAACAATGCGATAAAAAAGTATTTAATAAATGATTCTTAAGTCAAAATAAAAAAGTTATCATAAGCAATTTTTTAATGGTTTATAGCTTTTTGACCTATTTTTTGTTTAATAAACAGAATATTTCCAAAAGTGCCAGCATAAAAAAACTAAATTAAATTTTAATATATTAGTCAAATCAGCCAACAACTTCAGCTAAAAGTGATTTGCTAGCAAAGGTACCGAATTAATAATTGATTTTTATTGAAATAATTAATCAAAAGAGTAAATATATTACCTTAGAGAATTTATCCTTGGCAACATCACCTTTCTTTTGCAAAGCACCAAGATTACCATCAGGCAAATCTTGACCAAGAGTAAGCACCAAAATCCCCATAATAATATGCAACAATCCCGGCAAAAAGAAAGCGATCCTCCAAGCAACAAAAGGTGTAGCACCAGCTTTTTTAATAATCTCATAAACAATAGGCATCAAAAGTTGTGTAGCCCCTCCTCCCACATTCCCCCACCCAGCAGCCGTACCATTCACAAACCCAATAATCTTACCATTAAACATCGTACTCATCCAATACTGACACGACACAAAAGTCGCCAAACAAAATCCAATCATAAACCTAACCGCAACATACCCTGACGCATCACTAATCAACGACATACAAAATACTGTTGGGGCAGTCAACATAACAAGAAATGCACAAGCGTATCTGGGACCCATTAAGTCACAAAGTGTACCCATTACAAGTCTAGAGAATACACTTCCTGAAACGGACGCAACAGATGCATTTCCTATGTCTCGTTTGGTAAGGTCAAGATTGTTCCTTATGATTGGGACTAAGGGTGCAGCTGCAAATGTGGATATGTAACACGTGCAAAACGATATCCAACTAAGGTGGAATGTGGTCATATGTGGTTTTGCCAAAGAGAAGATCTTGAGTTTTGTGGCTTTGTGTTCTGAGTCTACTGGTAGAGCAAATTTGGCTGCGGGGTCCACGGGAACTGTGGATGGGGATACCGAGAAGGCGAACGCTTGTTCCCTTCCGGTTACCCCATGCATGGAGCTTCCTGGTTCACCCGCCATAATTTATTTTTTTTATAGCGTTAAATTTTAGGATTTCTTGAGAAATTATATTATGGGTTTAGAAATTGTTTTGGTTGTTGAGGACATGTACCCTAGAAATGGGTTTATATAGGGAATTAAAGTTGACATTTTAAAAGGTGATAATGATGCCAATGGGGATTCCAAAAGGTGTATTACGTATGAGATTATATTTTAATGGAAGATTATGGACAAAAAGTTGGGTTGAAGGGTTATTATGAATATAAAAAAATAAATTATTGTAGGGTTTACAAAGTCAGAAGAATAATTAACGAAAAGAAATTGAATCCTCTTCTCCGCATATATGGAATATACTTGTAATGGGGACCTTATCAGTATTTGAAAAGATAAGATACCTCTTTGGGATCCCTTCTAGCTAATAACTGCATTTTTTTCATTTTTATTTCCCACTTGGGGTAAAAAAATTTCTGTAGAGTTTATAATAATAATATATTAATCTAAGCAAATTTGCAAAAAATAATTAAAATGCTGGAGTCTGGATTACAGTTTTGTCCATTAATTTGACTAAAATGAATCTCACTAGTTTTGAGTATTTGACCATATGTTGCAAATTGTAAGACTGAAAGGGTAAGTATGTACATTATTTAGTCAGAATTTTTGCGGAATTTAAAATCGAAAAAATTGAATTTTTTTTTACCATTTTATTTTCAGCCATATGCTCCAACTAATCATCGACTATTTTCTAAACAGCTATTTGATCGGTGGTTTGTAGCTGACTTTATTATTTAATTTCAATTGTTTTATTTAACTTGAATTTTTTTGCAACTAATCTCAATTTTTTCATTTTAATTAGCTTCTCAATTTTTTGCAACTAACACAATACAATACGACGTCGTATGACTAATACTAAACTAATACGACTAATAAATAATATATACCATTCTAATATGACTAACAGTATACTGATATAACTGTGATATATATTATTATTTCCCTTGTTTTTTTTTTTGCAAATAATTAAAATGCTGTGGAGTCTTGGATTACAATTTTGTCCATTAATTTGAATAAAAATAATTCTCACAAGCTATGACCATGTGTAGCAAATTATAAGATTGAAAGGTTGAGTATGTACAATTATTTAGTCGGAATTTTTATGGAATTTAAAATTAAAAGAACTGAAAATTTTACAGCCCTTTATTTTCATCCTTATGCTCCAATCAATTAATCATCGACTATATTCTAAACAGCCATCGTCTGATCGGTGGTTTGTAGCCGACTTTATTATTTAATTTTTATCATTTTGTAGAACTTGAATTTTTTTTTCAATTTTATTCAATTTAATTAGCTTGAGAAATTTTTCTGCGACTAATACTATACAATATGATTAATGCTAAATTAATACGACTAATAAATAATACTCCAGACTATTCAATTTGAATGTCCCATTTGATTTTGGCACATTTGCTAATGCATATTTTCAATCATAAATATCTCTAATTGTGTTTCAGTAAATTATAAAAAGTTGATATTAATAAAATTTACAATAAGGCGAATCTAACAAGATCTCACTAGCATATGTTTTAACTTATAGATTAAAAACAAAACACATAATAACAGTGATTGATGAATAGTGTTGAAAAATCAAATGGGATATTTAAAGTTAATAGGAGAGAGTAATATACTAAAACTAATACGAGTATACTAACATGATTGTAATGTATATTTTTATTTCCGGATCCTTGTTTGATCTACACATAATGAAAAGAACTTGAACATTGGCTTGAAACAATTATGTTGTTTGAAATCATATAATTGGTTGTAGGCGTATGATTTTTTTTTTTTTTGAATATATTTACCCCGAATGGCCGGTGTTTGAATGTTAAGATGAGAGTAAGACATTACTTTTCGTTAGCGACGAAAAAATATTCGTAGCACAACTGACCAAAAGTCATCACTAAAAGTTTGTAGAAAATATTGTCGCTAATTTTATATATTTTACAATTTTATTTTCATAATTTCATCCCTATTTGTTTCAAGGTCGTTGCTAATTAATTTCTCTCTTCCATTGAATTAGTAACATTTTTATTTTATATATGAGAATTTTTTTAAAATAGATGTATAGCAATATCAATGAGACATAGAAGTATTATTTAAGCCTTTATAATATTGTATGGATAGGTAAGGTGATTAATCAGTACACTTATTTCTAAAAAGAAAAAACAAATAGTCTTTTCATTTATATCCATCTAATTTGTATAGTTTAATTATTTGTAATATTTAACTTTATATATATATATATATATATATATATATATATATATATATATATATATTAAATTTTGTATAGCTAAAAATTATAAAAAGTTAATATCATAAAATATGTAAAAAAACAATTCATACAAAAACCTACAAAACTATATTTTTTCTTACACAATAATCACAATACAAAAAATAAACTTGCATAAATAATTGAAATTTAACAATTATGACAGAAAAGAGAAAGTACATTATTATTTTGTCGCATCCCTCGCAACTCGAGCTCTCCAAGATTTCAATATATTAGTACTATATACCTATAGGCTATATGAAGTATATATTTTTTTGAAAGGAACATATTAATTTATTGACTAAAATATCACATGATATTTATAATAGAGTAATAATCAATTAAATACATAACAATTCTAATCAAATAAAATTTTATATAGAAAAAGTCACGATCATTACAAAGAAAATTTAAAATTAAAGTCTTCTCTCTATCACATCATTGTTTAATATAGGCTCCTGCGAAGAGAATTTTTAAATTTGGTGTGGCTTTAAAATAGAGATAAATTTAATACTATTGTCCGTCTTAGCATAACTGACACCAGCGATTATGGATTACTAATAAGGGATTTATTTTATTTGATTTTTTTAAAAAATAGTAAATATTAATTATTACTATTATTATTATTGATATTATTTGCTGACGTTTTGTACGGCTGTTTGGCACAATTAAATTAAGGCACAACAAGCGTTCGGAATATTTTGACCGTACCACCAGCTTGTACCCATACACCTGTTTTATGAAAGCCAACTACTCTCTTCTATAAGAGAAATTTTTAGACCAGTTTGGTTGTTGCTGTCGATGATAATATAAGATTATAATGGGAGAATAATTCAGAGTGGTTGATGGCATGGTATAATCCTTGGGCAGATTGAAAGAAATGAGTTCTCTTTACAGAGAATTGATTATAAATTAAATGGATATTTGAAAAAATAATAAAGACAGACCCTACATATTATAATTAGGGTTAAAAAATGTAGACTTGTCGTATGATTCTTAAATAATAAAGAACTACTCATAAATTACAAATTTTTAAGTGTATACTTTCATTAACTAGCATATTCTAATTTTAGGGCCCGTGCTAACTATAGGCCCTAGGCAAATGCCTACCTTACCTATGATCAGGAACGGCCCTGGAGAAGATTTTAATGAAAAACTATATGTTATTTCCATAGTAATGAAACTTTAACCATTAAATAATTTTTTTCACATTTTTCAATTACTAGCTAACACCATATTTTCCTATGATAACGAATTGGAATAAATTTTATAAAGAAAATGAAATGATTGGAGGATAACAAACATAACCATGTAACTTGTCAAAAATTTTTCCTACTAAATCATAGCAATTTTCATTTACCATTCTTATCATTTAACACCTACTACTAAAGGAGTCGTTCATTCTATTTTGATTTATCTCCTTTAATATATAATTTTTTGCATACTATATTTTATATCTCATTAAAAATTTATTATTCAGTTATCATTTTATCAATTAATTTGTAACATTCATTTATTTTTTATTTTATTATCTAACCACAGATTACTCCTTTTGCCCCTCAAAGATTTTTTTTTTTGAAGTATTGCCCCTCAAAGATTGCAACACCTAATAATAGCACAACTATTAAAGAAAATAGGAGAACAATTAAATTTCGTGAATCATATTATTAAGAAAAAATAAGTGGAAATGAGAGAAAATATATAGATCAAAATTAATAAAATAAGTGACGATTCATTACCCCATACATCACCCAAAATAGATAAATGGTTGCAAAGTTATTGACTAAAAGTGTAGTAAAAAATTAATTTTTTACATTAAAAACTTTAGGAAAATTCGATCTAGTAATCTTGAATTTTTTTGATAGACAAATATGTTTTTAATCTACGTGGTGACATTGGCCTTCAACTTTTTTACGTGTTAGACAAAAGAGAAGTTTTTATGTTAATTATGTGCGATTTTTAGCCACCATAATGACATTTTAAAACAAACGTCGTGATTACTATAATTAACCACATATATCGAAATCTAGTCGATACTTAAATTTACCAAAAATTTAATATTTTATCTACCACGTAGAAAAGTTAAAAATTTAAAATTACTAGACGAATTTAAAAAAAATGTTTATCTAGTACATAAAAAGTCAAAAACTCAGTCTAAATTTCTAGTTATTTCTTATGAGGAGATAGAATACATGGTTACATACTATAAAAAGCAAAATAAATACTACGTTGGTCATCATCAATCAAATGTGTTTGGAGCTAATGATGCTTCTTCAAATAAGAGAACGTATTTGTATTTCTTCTAAAGTAATATCAACTCGTTTTAATTTGATGTTATTAAAAAAAATCTTTATAAAAATAAAAATTAGCTTTTTCAGATATACTGAAGATATTCTTCTATTAAATACAAAATACAATGTTTCGTTAGAGAATAATAAATAGAACAACCTAAAATAAAAGATGAGAATATTATAGTATTAAATAAAAACTGAAAGAGTATACCGACAAACTTGAAGACTCTACCTTAGAGCCGTTTTGAAAAAATTTGGAGGTCATGTACAAAATTTTTATTTTGCGTCTTATTTATAGTAAATATATTTATTTATTAATAAACTTAACATATTTTTTCTTTTGATTAACTTTTTCATATACGGGAGATAGAGGGGCCCTACCTCGGACACCCTTAAAGAGCCATGCTTTACCTCCTTAGCAAAAAGCCAAAAATGAACTTCCTATTCAGCTTATAAAGTCAACCTACGTTTGCATTTGAGTGAAGGTCTCAAATTGTTTGTTTACATAGTAAGGGTGGTAATCTATGAATTTTGATTTATGAAGAGTTTTTGTACTTATATGAATTATTAAGCATTCGCTTGTATGTACAATTTAATAATATATTGGAATATTTTTTATTTATATAATTTATGAAATTATTAATACAAAAATTATAATAAGTTTATTGTTAATGACTGTTATGCATAATAATAATACGTTAATTGATTGGTATAAATCATTTCGACTATGATTCTAAACTTATTTATTATTTTATGATTATCAGATTGGTTTAATTTAAGACTTTTTTGGATCTAACTCAAAATTTAATATATGATTGATAATAAGACTTAACTTAAAAAATATTGACCTAATTTCAGTTTGGGGTTAATATTTTTAAATTTTTGCCCCAAAAGCTTAATTGCTCAATTAATAGTACAATTAGGCGGTTAGGCCTTGTTTTGTTTATTAAAAATATTCAATAAATAAAATTAGTTTTATTTAGTAAAAATCACTCATTTACTAACAATCTAAAAACCTCCTCCAATCAGTTTTAAATTTAATGTTACTCAGTAAAAATCATTTTCAAATTAAAGAAATATTATTATTTTTAATAATAAATTTGATTTTTATTAAAATGATTTTTACGAGTTCTCAAATGTTGCACTTATTTAGAACGTGAGGAGGAATTAAAGATAATAATAATGGTGATGAAATTCATCAAGAGTAATTTTTAATGAACTAATGATTATTGTTGGATGTGGATAAAAAAATTATTAATTGAAATAAATTATTAGGAAAAAATTTCATTGACATTAATTTTAAATTCATCTCTTAATATTTGTGACATCTTTTGTATAGAATTAGAAATTATTTTTAGAGGACATAATTGTTTTTTACAGTGTATGGTAAGAAAAGGAAAAGGCTATGAGAAGCATTTAGAATCAAATGTAAATTTTATTTGAGAAAAGTGATATATATTTTAACTAAGACAATACATGATTATTTAAAAGACATATAAGTTTTTAAATTTATTGAGTTGATTAATTTTAAATTTTGATTTATTGGGTTTTTAAATAAGAGTTGAGTACATTGATCAAAAAAATTGGAACAACTATAAATGACAAAGCAACGATCATGATCTCAATAATTTATAAAATTAGTTTGGACTTTATCAAATATGTTGTGTTGATGATTTTAATACAGCTTATATGAAGTATAAGTTGAGCAACGTACTTATCAACAATCATTATTTTATTAAATCATATTAATAACTCATTACTCACAATTAGCAACACGACAAGTGAAAACTTATGGAGTATGGACCCACGGAATCGTAATATCTGGAAGGGAACATGGAAAGTACTTTTCTGAGCATAACTCCAAATATAAACAAAATAAATATTAAGAAAATAAGTAACAGTAGTAAAAAAATTATTAATGGAAAGATAGGTGAAATCTGTAAATAAAATATAAATATAAATTAAGTGTGTAGATGAAAATTAATAAAAAAATATAAATTATGATTAAAAATTAAAATAAAATAAATTTAATGAGATAGACAAAAAGAAAATTAAAACTAATTGTTTGAGAAATATAGAGTATCTAGAATTTAAGATGAACTAAAACCTAAGTCACGTATATATCCTCTCTTTTTTATCCTAAATGTTAATTTTGAAAATGCAAAATTGGTGTATTCTTATGAACAAACTTTGTATTATTCTCTACATTCATAGAATACCTACTATTAAGCTAATTTTTTTGAGACAAATGGAGTTTATAGAATTGTGTCGCTCTTTGTTTTTTGGACGAGAGTTGAAATTTTGAAGAAATAATTAGAAGGATAACAGACAAAAATCCATGAAAAAAAGAGACCCTAAATTATGGAGAAAGAATCATTTTTACTACACATACACTTTGTTTTTTTATACTTCATATGTTTCTATCTGCAAATTTTATAAGACTTCCACAGATAACTCTATAGTAGTTGACTTTTAAAACCAACCACCGTAATCATGCAATCTCAACCGTTTATTATTTCAAAATTAAATATGAGTTATTTGATGTTTATAAACAAAAATATGATTAAGATACAAAAAATATAAAAATAACAGACAACTCCCAAATAAATTTATTTTTTGACTTTAATTAGTAAATATTTTTAAGTAAACATAAAAAATCTCAAGCTTAATATTAACTTTTTTTTTTTAGATGTTAATATAATTAATTTTAATACTTCCAACAACTAAGAGTACTCCATTTGCAAACACAAAAACACATTAATATGGTAACTTGCAATAATGGATACTCTTGTACAAATTGCGTAAAATCAAGTAATTTGTGCTTATCAAACACATGCAGCAACACATAGATTCATTACAAAGTCAACGTTTATACTCTTTTAGTAATGCAATTTTTATTTTATTTTCTTTTTCCCAAGGAGTATATACTTTTCAATTCATGTGTCGACATTTTGCCAATTTATTGGACTTCTTTTTTATTTTTTATTATTAAAAATTGCCGTTCATATACTCCGGAATACCGTTGACAGAATAACACAAAACCATTGGATAGTTGAATTTAAAAAAAAGAAGATAAAATATGCGTTGACCAAAAGTGATAATGATCCTTTTGAAAACTCTCCTCTTCTGCTTATCATGTAAAAAAACATTATTATTTGGTTTTATTTCTTCACGTGGATTAGGACCGTACCTATAATTACTGGTAATAATAATAATTGGCCCAATTCATATAATTAGTTTTTAGTTTGACTTTTTCCAATTAGTGATCATCTTGAACATTTTCGGAACCCTCATTAAAATTTTGCATAATTATAGATTTTTGTTGTTTTAAAAACTTATTACTTAGAATTATTAATACTATTTATCTTTCAAGTTTATTTTATATATTGTTACAATATGTAAGATAGAAGAATTATAGCTCATCCTGCTCCCTTTACTCAGACCCCTCTATTGCCAACAATAGCAATACATATTATTATATTTGTTCATCTATACAAATACTTTATTTATTGTCATGAAATTAGTTTCACATACTTAAATTGATAGACATCTTAAAATATATTATAATTCTTTCATTTCATTAAATTTGCAGCATTTTTTATTTTAGTCGTCCTACTTAATTTGTATTATTTTTTTTTAGATAATAGTCTACGATTTTTTAATCTCATTCATACATTTTAATTCTTTTTTAAGTTCATCAATACAATCGTTCTCTCTTTTCATTTATTATCACTTTTTTAATATTTATCCACTTTCTCTTTAATACAAATAAAAGAGGACGGTGGAAATATACTCCATCAGACTTTAACATATGATTTTACTTCAATTATTCCACAACAAACTTATTTTTGGTCAATTTATCATGAATGCAAGTTTGATGAAATCCGTTTATTTGGCCAATTAAATTATGGTTTGACGTGCATTGATTCAATTGGGTTTATATTAACAAATTGGTTTTCTGACAAAAGAATCAATTGTTGGAAATATTTCACATATGTGAGACAAGATTTCACATCGATAAAATAGTGGGTTGTTAACTTGTATATATATTGAGTGAGCTAATCTTCCTACTACCATATGATTTTGGGAAATAAGGAACCCCACCTAATATATGTGCAAGTCAACACTCTTGACCCGTGGGTTTATGGGCCCAAGTCCACAGATATCTCGTATCCACACATCACGTAATAATATATATTAATTACAACCAAAGTTAATTGCTGTTGAACCATGTGAAAGAGAAATACTCCCTTCATCACTCCCTATATGTCAATGCACTTAAACTTTATATATATATATATATATATATATATATATATATATATATATATATATATATATATATATATATATATATATATATATATATATATATATATATATATATATATATATATATATATATAATATTAACATAATTAAAATTATAAAAATATTAACAATTTTTTTATTGAGACGAACCAATTAAGATTTCAACTGATTATATTTTAAGTTGTAGATTAAGAAAAAAATATATATTTATAGTAATTAATAAATATTGATTGGAGTGTATATATGAGATTAAAAAGTTTGAAATAGCACAAATTAACACATAAGCATATACAAAAATTTATGTTAATAATAATAATGCATATATATTAACAATTAGGAACGTAAAAGTCTTCACAAAACAAGTGGTATGCAAATTGCTTAAGTGAGCTAATTGAAGAATCAACCTCAAAAGCCCATGTCTTAATTAGCTTTATGCTTTTTCTAAGAGTTGGGGGCTAAAATTGACTTGTGGATCTTCATGATGCAAGCCGAAACACCAAAATTCTACGAAAACTCGATATATTTTTGTATTCTGGTGAGATATTTTTATTTAATTTATTATATTTTGTATTGTTTGAATGAAATTATGTAATAAATGATAAAATTTAATGTAAAACAACCTAAATTATATGCATAATAGTTGCATCGATTATTATTTTATTTTTGTTTTCATTGATTTCTTTTTTAACAAATTAGATTCAAACAACTCATTTACATTTACTAATTGATAGGATATTTTTTAGGTCCATTATTAAATTGTATGATGATATAATTTGTGTTATGTAATGATTTAACCTGAACCTATAAATATTAATTAAAATTCACCTCCAAGTGCAGCATAAAGAAAATCGACATTAAGTATAGGCTATAAATAAAAATAAAAAAATAAAAAACTCTTAGTTAACCTATAAGTGTAAGAGAGTTCAAGTCTTATATTTCGTTATTATATTGATGAGTGTGTGTGAGTTCAAACCTTATAAATGATACTTCATACATACATCACTTTTTAAAAGGAAGCTGTCCACGAACTCATAATTTGTAAGTTGCAAGTCTTATGACAAAAAAGTTTATGGATTGGTTCATATTAATCACTTGTACACCAATTTTAAAAGAAAAATATTAAAATAATAAGTATTTTTATTTGACTAGTATAATTAATTACAATCATTAAAAAATTTCTATTATTATTAAATTTGTACGTACTAATAAGTCGGAATATAAGCCTTTTTTGTTTTATGCCAACATACTATAATATTTTGTTGATGACATTGACAAATGTTCTGTCTTGCGCCCTTTTGCTAATACGAACAGCTGCTACGGTCATTGTACGTAAGGTGTGAACCATCGTACAAATTGTACTCATGCAAAACTTATGACTTCTTCATTATTTTTATATTCATACCAATTTTATTATTCACATTTCTAACAATTAAATTTGACAATAATATTCTTAGCCATTTATAAGTAAAAATTTTGAAAGGTTTAACGATATCAATGTTTTAATTCTACTGCATGCAATTGGTTAAATAAATTTTATTAAATTAACATGAGAGATTTTATCCGTAATAAAAAGTATTCTTTTATTTAATATCATCTAATACTTTGCAAATATTTAAAATTTAGAAAAATCTATTTCACTCAAAAAAAGCTATTCTATTATGATGAACTTTGGTGTGTGATATATTTTTCATCCCAACTTAAACAATTACCTTCGTCGGGCAAAAGTTCAAGGATAATTTTCTTCAATGGGAACTTGTAGTAGTGATGTTGTGTGACAGCGAGAGCAACGATCGATGAATAATAATGAAACAATAAAGAAATTCAATGCAAACAATAAGAAAATGATACAAGAGATTTAACGTGGTTAACTATCAATGTGAATAATAATGGCAAAGAATTTATAAGATGAATCAAGATATCTCTCACAAATAATAATGGCTCTCTTGTGAATAATAAAAGGAGATAAATATACTAAAACCCACGAGCAAATAGACAAAACGCATGACCGTCAAAAAGCGACGAGTCGTCTCCAGTGAGCAACGACTCGTTTCAAAAAGCTACGAGTCGTCTCCAAAAAGACACGACTCGTGGCAAAGTTTCTGACCCAAAAATGCGACTTTAGAGAGAAAGCTATGACTTGTCGCTTTCTCTACTCCAGAAGCGACGACTCGTCGCTAAGTTGCTGATCTCCACCTTCACTCGTTCTTCTTCAACTCAACTACAACTACGATCAAGACTCGACTCGAGTCACCAATCATCAACAATTGACTTGAACAACATATTATTTTTTTGAAATATAATAAGTAACAAAGATTTTTTTTTGAAATAAGTTTAATTCAATGATAAAAATGTTGAAACTAAACTAACGCTTTTAGATTGTTATATGTTTTATATGAATAAAATTTGAAGAGATTACAAGCACCACTATGAGATTACAAGTCTTTGCATCATAATACAAATTTCTAGGAATTGAAATTACAACGAATTTATTTAACTTAAAATAAATAATAACCTTAAATCGAAGATACTTTAAGACAAAACTGTCTACAGAAACTTGATATCAAACCGAGGCTTTATCTAGTTTTCCTAAAAGCGTTATTCCGCCTACTTGGTGCTTAGGCTTAAAACCTGGAATACACTTTTGACTCAGCGGTTTAATATTAATGCCCAAGAAAATAGCTATTGATACAAATTGATTTGGAAAAATGCAAGCCCAACCGCAAATTAATGCTGAAATCAATTCAGCCACTAATTGGGCCTGCTCTAGCAGCCCACGAAGCTTTCTCAACCCCTACTAGCTGCGAAAATTTGAAATGTTTAATCCAATTTATCAAAAAATGAACAAAATAATACAACTTTCAACTTTATTCCAAAACTAAGCGTGAAATTCTCAAATCTGAGGTTTGAGGCTGTTCGTAGTTAGTAATTGCGAACAGGTCAAAACAGGTCAAATAATTGTTCGCAATTAGTAACTGCGTACAACCCTTTGACCAGTTTTGACCTGTTCGTAGTTACTAACTAACTGCGAACAAAATGCTCCACAAATACGTAGATCAGCTTCCTATTTTCCATTTTCCCCAATTCTCAAAACCCTACCTTATCACTCGATATTCTCTATCTAAAACCATAGATTCAATCCATCAATTCTTGCATTCCTCTTTCAATTTTGCACTTCAAAATTAGTTTGGAATACTCTAGCTTGCTCAAAGTAAACTTGTTTGCGTTTTTTTAGTATATATGTAGTTTTTAGGGTTTTAATCAATTTTGCTTATTTTTTCAAATGTAGGTTACTAGTTCTTAAATCAAGACTCTTCTTAATTATCCATATCTATTCAAGGTAATTTTTAATTGTTTTTATAGCTTTATGTTGTTTTTTGAAGTATTGTTGTTGATGAGCTTATTGAATTAGTTGAATTCAATGTTGATAATATTATTAGAAATGTTGATGTTGATGTTGGTATTAGAAATATCATTTATGAACTTATTAATTGATTTATTAATTGGATTTTATGTGTATTATATATGTATGAACTTAGTTACATTATGGACTTTAATAATTTTTAGACCAAAAAAAATTATAATCAAATGAATATAATGTACTTCTATGGGCATGAAGTTGATGATGATTTTGATTTTGTTTGTATTAATGTGGAAAATGGCATCATTTCGCGTCACTATTGTATGTTTTTGGAATGGTTTTATTCGAGAAAGTAGTGGCAAAGTTCATTATGTTGGGGGAAGACGTAGGTTGTTTGCATGCAACTCGAACATGGATTTGAACCAGTTTAAACGTTTTATATGTTCTAAGATTGGATTAGACCCAAATAGAAGTACCGTAAATATAAGCTTTAAATATGACATGAGTGGAGAATTGCTTGCCTTTAATGTTGAGGATGATGAGGCTATAGATGCTATGTGGGAGCATTTAAAGTCCACCCAAATTATAATCTAATTACATACTAATTAGATTTGCAATCTTCAGCTGTGGGCGTGGGAGCATATTCTTATCGGCCAACCTTACAAAATTGTTGGTCGTGGTGATGCTGCTCCTCCGCAACAAGCCCCACCAGAAGCTACGTATGGTTCAAGGTGGAATTTTGCACGCCGGACGCGCAAGCACATCGGGACCGGTCTCGGATTCTACCGAGATCAGTTAGACCTGCTACGAGCCAACCAGGTAAAAATTTTAGTTCTCATTAACATTAGTGCAATTTAATTAACACATCACTTACATTTTCATAACATGTATTTTAGTTTTTGTGGGACCCGTACCCTGCGAAAGCCTACGCAGCTGTACCCGAGTACTCGGGGATTCATTCAGGTGCGTGAAGGGCTTCTGTACAACTCATATGCTTTGACATTGTCTAAGTACATCTACCAGAGCGCGTATTGTGCCAATATGGGCTGGTACAGAGCATTCCACCGCCTTGTGACACTGAACCTGAGCTGCACCTGATTTCGCGCAAAAATCAGGGTACGACAAACTGGATGGAGATCAACTAGCGCCACATCGTTCGTTGGGATCGTAGACTAGAGCTGTTGGCCCAAGGTGCGTCGATCGATGTTCATGGCGCACCTACTACATTTGTATATTTCAAACATTTGTATTTATTTTGTTGTATATATATATATATATATGTTTATTTACTTTATCATAGCCTTTAAGCTTTGACTTACGAATCTTCGGAGTTTTGGCGATGAATCATTCCTCCTGAAATATACATTGACTTGTAATTACTTATTCTAATGTCTCTAATGCATATAAAACAAATAACAACTCAATAATTAGGAAAAAAAATTAAGTAAAGGGGCTATTCGCAGTTAGTAACTGCGAACGGTAAAAAATGGTCAAACAACTGTTCGCAATTAGTAACTATGAACAGCTATTTTGTCTTTTTTGACCTGTTCGTAGTTACTAACTGCGGACAACTCCAAACCTCAGGTTTGGGAATTTCACGCTTAGTTTTTGAGTAAAGTTGAAAAATGTTTTATTATGTTCATTTTTTTGAAAATTTGTTTTATCCTTTTCAAATTTTCACCGGCTGCTGGCTTCTATGGAAGCTTTTGGGCTCCAATTTTCGGCCCACTTTATTCCTTTCCAATATTTAGCACTATTTTCTTACTTCTTTTTGGATACAGGTTTTTAGTCTCCTGTTCTTAATTATAAAATTAATATTTTATAATCTCCCTGCCCCTACTATTTTTATAGTACTTGCCAATAATTATCATGGAATTAAACCTTAGTATAATTAGAACTTATAATTATACTTAAATTGTTATACTTTAGTATACATCGCATACTTATGATTTTTACACCTTTTATATTCTAAATTATTTAACAAACCTCCCCTATTTAGAGAATATACTTATTCCTCTACACAATTCAAGATTGCTCCATCTCATACATCAATGCTCAATGTCCAAAAGGATTAAATCAAAGATATATATATATATATATATATATATATATATATATATATATATATATATATATATATATATATATATATATATATATATATATATATATATATATACATATATATATATATACATATATATATATATACATATATATATATATACACACACACATATATATATATATATATATATATATATATATATATATATATATATATATATATATATATATATATATATATATATATATATATATATATATATACATCCACCCAGAGAGAAGTACATACAAGATAATTTCTCTTATACATTCAACTTGACACTTTAAAGCATGTGTCCGTGTCTTTTCATAAGCTCATAGAAGTCTATATGTCCGTCTTGACTTCTTGAAGTGGCTAACTTCGAACTTACATAGATAAGTTCTTCCATACGTAACTTTTGTGTCCTTGTGATACGACACATCCATCTAGAGCTCTTCAACTCTAGAACTAGAGAATTTTTAATTGATGCTATCTTATTAACATCACAAGTACCAAGTAACTTCTTTTGGGTCTTATACTTTGAATTACTTAACAACATTAAACAAGATATTTAACCACATTGAATCGTAAGACCCGGCGTCAACCGAGCGTTAGATTGGGTTCCCTCATTAGTGTTAATTGGACATAACCCAATTCCAGTTGAAGCGTAATCAATGGAATTCCTTGGCAAAGCTTTTGTAAATTTATCCGCCAAGTTAAACTTTGTATTGACATAGTCAAATGTTACGACCCCTTTTGTAATAAATCTTTTCACAAGGTCATGCCTTAGTGAAGTATGCCTTGACTTACCATTATAAACTTTGCTATATGCCCTTACCAAAGCCGAAACACTATCATAATGGATAGCCATCGGTGAAATAGGCTTAGGTAATAATGGTATCTCAAATAAGAGATTCCGAAGCCATTCCGCTTCCTGACTTGCCGATGCTAAGGCAATAAATTCTGACGACATAGTAGAATCCGATATGCATGTCTGTTTCTTGGAAGACCATGAAATGCCACCTCCCCCATTCATGAATACCCAACCATTAGTAGAAGATGAATCTTCTTTAGTGATCCAATTTACATCTGAATTGGTCCTTCGAGTATCGGACGTTCTCCACCATAACATAACTCATGACTCATTGTTCCTTTTAAGTACCTAAGTACTCTTCGAATAGCTATCTAATGCAAAGGTCTCGGATTGCTAGTATACCTACTTAGCTTTCCAACCGCATAAGCTATATCGAGCCTTGTTGAAGTCATAGAATACATCAAAGATCCAATTATCTTTGAGTACGAAAGTTGAGAAATTGGATTACCCTGACGAGGTAACAATTTCAAACCTCTATCCATTGGGGTAGACACTAGGCAACACTCAAGCATATCAAAACGCTTACGTATTTTCTCAATATAGTGAGATTGACTTAAGATTATCTGATCGTTAGATCTTATAATCTTTATGCCTAAAATGACATCCGCCTCGCCCATATCCTTCATTTTGATAACCGAAGATAAATAATCCTTTACCTTATTTACTTGCAACAAACTTGTACTAAAAATAAGCATGTTATCCACATATAGACAAATGATAACACCGTTGCCTTTATCATCAAATTTGCTATATACACACTTATCCGACTGATTCAATTCCAATCCATACGACAAGATAGTTTCATCAAATTTTTGATGCCCTGCTTTGGTGCTTGCTTTAATCCATAAAGAGACTTCACTCGCTTGCACAAATTTTGTTCTTTTCCTTTCATGATAAACCCTTCGGGTTGTCTCATGTATATTTCCTCCTCTAGATCAACATACAAGAATGCCATTTTGACATCCATTTGATGGATTATTAGATTATATGACGAAGCTATCGCCACCAATAACCTTATAGTGGTTATCCTTGCAATTGGAGCATAGGTGTCAAAGTGATCAACACCATGCTTTTTCCTTTTATTGTCGTGCAATCTTACAATTGCTCTATAACCTCAAACTCTAAGATAACTTAGATTTGGCTTTTTCTTATACCATAACTCATAAGGAGATTTATTGGTAACTTTTGTAGGAACTCTATTTAAGATGTGACAAGCCGTCAACATCGCTTCCCCCGAAAATCCATCACTCAAACCAGAGTAAGATAGCATGGAGTTAATCATTTCTTATAGAGTCCAATTTTTCCTTTTCACTACCATTTGATTGTGGTGCATATCCCGCGGTGGTCTTAACATCTCTCCAAGAATAAGCTAGTTTATCAATTATACTTGACACAACAAACACTTCATCCATATTAATATTATGATGCTTTAAGTTTGAATAAATGTGTTGCATCTCATGAAATTGATCCATGATAGGGTGGGAATCAACAAATTTATAATCATTAAAGCTGGAGACAAGAAATTTGTTACTTGTGGCGTCCGCCATGTATTTACCTTCAAGAATATTCCACAATTGTTTTGCAGACTCTACGTTTTGATAAACATCAAATAAAGAATCAACCACACTGTTCAATATATGACCACGACAAATAAAATCATCATTGTCCCATTTGTTCTTTTTTCGTATCTCCTCCACCGTTTCTTCTTCTTTATCCTCCGGCCTTGGTGTAGAAATTATGTACGCAACGTTGAGTGTAGTGAGCAAAAATAGCATCATCTTTTGCCATCTTCGGAAATCAACCCCCACAAAATTTTCTAATTTAACTATATTCGTTGTCATCTCTTTAAGACTCGACATCTCTTAAGACTTGACATCTCTTAAGACATAACGCTTTTAGATTGTTGAAACTAAAGTAATGCTTTTAGATTGTTATATGTCTTATATGAATAAAACTTGAAGAGATTACAAGTCTTTGCATCCTAATACAAATTTCTAGGAATTAAAATTACAACGAATTTAATTAACTTAAAATAAATAATAACCTTAAACCGAAGATACTTTAAGACAATACTGTCTACGAAAACTTGATACCAAACCGAGGCACTATCTAGTTTTCCTAAAAGCGGTATTCCGTCTACTTGGTGCTTAGGCTTAAAACCTGGAATACACTTTTGAGATACAATGGTTTGCAATTAATTATAAGCACTATGTAATTAATCTTGGTGAAGTATTAGAGATTATATTGAACAATCTTAGAAATAGAATGAAAAGAAGTGGTCAATTTCCTTCATAATTAATAACTTGTAGCGAATTTAACTTGGCGAGATTGAGAGAAATATATTGCAATCACTTAAAATAATTAAGAAATTGCACTTATTAATTATTTGTGTATCTCACGTAATAGAAATTGGGTATATATATATAATAATAGAATTAACTACCCATGATTCCATGATTTCCTCACTTTTCTATTTTTTAGGAAATAAAATAATAAATTAATTTTAGGTTATAATTTTTAAAAATAACCACCACATCTCAATTAAATCAAGCTAAAATTCAGCCATTTAATATTAATGCCCAAGAAAATAGCTATTGATACAAACTGATTTGGAAAAATTCAAGCCCAACCGCAAATTAATGCTGAAATCAATTCAGCCACTAATTGGGCCAGCTCTAGCAGCCCACGAAGCTTTCTTCAAGCCCTATCAGCTGCGAAAATTTGAATAAAATAAGATTATTTAACAACTTAATTCCAAAAATAAGCCTCGTGAAAACTTATTTCCCAAAATAAGCGTCCTTACATCCAAGCCTAGCCTCGGGTTAAGTCGCTGTTACTAACAGCGAAAGATCCCAAAAAAAAAATAATAAAAGGCTAAAGTCGCTGTTAGTAACAGCGACTTTAGCCAATTTAATTTTTTTATTTTTAATGAACGGCTAGTTGATAATTAGAAAAATAGCCGTAAAGAACTTGAAAATAGCCGTTGTAATGATGTTCTATAAATAGCTCCATCATTTCCCATACTTCATTATATGATTATATCCATTCTACATCACTCTTCTTCTTTTCAATCAATTTTTAAAGGTAACATAAGGTATTATGTTAGTTTTACTCTCAATTTATAAATGTTAATATTATTTTTAAAAGTTCACTTACGTTACTATATTATATGTATTATGTAGATGTCAAAGGAGCATTGTATTGAAGAGCTTTGTGATTGTGGTTATGAAGTTGAGATTAATACAGATTAGAGCGACTTCGATCCAGGGCGTGAATTTGTTGCTTGCCCTTTCTACTTGGTTGACGGATTAGGATGCACATACTTTAGATGAATTGCTCCGGAGGGTACAAAATGGCAGAGAGACTTAATAATACAACTTGAAAAGGAAAAAAATAGCTTAAAGATGAGGTATTTAATCTAAAGAGACAAATGGATGATATGGCACATAGGAAATAAGAGACTGAAAGGATTATGAGAAAGTTTAAGAAGCCTTCTTAGTTAGCGACGGTAGTTTAACTTAACGAATGAAGTATGTAATTTGATATGGATTTGTTGAACATGATTGAAATTGTGTTGAATGTTCGATAGCAACATCCTTATTTGAATATGATTGTCTGTTTGTTTTTGATTAAATTCATACTGCATTCTTGGCGGAATGATTCATCGCCGAAAAGTTTGAGTACTTAACATCATTTCATTCATAATAAACGTGTGATAATACGATAAAAATATATACATCTACATATATGTTACAATTTACTCACAAAAGACCAAATATTACAAATATTGAGTATGTACAAATGTTCAATATATACAAATAGTATTCTAATGCTAATCCTCCTCCTGTACCCTGTCTAACTGTGACGGTTTACGACGCCTCCTACGATAGTAAGAGGCCGTCGCATGACGCTCGGATAGGGGAGGTGATTGATAATGTGATGATGTGGCACCCTGTGAGGACCCGACACTGTAGTCCGGGCACGTTAAGTCAACCTCCTCAAGATGAAGGTCGGGGTAATGAGGAGATGACTCGTATTCGTACGTAGTGGTGTGGGGCGCAGTCACTTCCGGAATGAAGTGTTGAAACTGCGTGCCTAGGAGTTTGTCTTGGGCAATCTCCCGTACGAGCTCCTCTTGGGAGGAGCTGATGACTGATGCAATGCCTTGCGCCTGCAGTAAGACTTAAGTATTAATGAAATGTTTAAATTCATCCAAATCCATGTATGAGTTGCATGCAAACAGTTTACGTCTTCCCCCAACATACTTAACATTGTTACTAGTTGATCGAATTGAACCATTCCAAAAGCATACAACAGTCACACGAAATGAATCCATTTCTACAACAACACATACAAAATCAACATCACCATCATGTTCATAAATAGATGACCACTATACATAATCAATTCAACAAAAAATTCACGAATAAACTTTTAATTATGAAGATCAAGGTAAATAAAAACTACATTCGACATATTCGTAGAGTTTAAGTGTAAATGACCACTATACATGACATACATTTTAAAATCAACACCAAATAAAAAATTTTATAATAAAAATGTACCTCAATTAGCTGTAGATCAACAAGAATTAGTAAATTGCAAGTTTGTGAACCTACATTAATGTGAAAGATGATTAAAATTCAATAAACCCTAATATTTCGAAAATGGAAAAAAAACAAAAAAAAAATATCTTAGGTCGATGTAGGAAGATGACAGAACTAATTAGTGGTACAAACTTGGAGTTTGATGAGTTTAGTTGAAGAATTGAAGTTGATTACAAAAGTGGAATGAAGAAGGAGAACTCGTAAGTATTGCAAATGAAAAAACAAATCGTGAACTGAAATGAGGAAGAAGAAAGCTGAAAAAATAAAAGGGCTTAAATCGCTGTTAGTAACAGCGACTTTAGCCTTTTATTTTATTTAATTTTTTTTCTCTTTCGCTGTTACTAACAGCGAGTTATACCAAACCTAGGTTTGGATATACGGACGCTTATTTTGGGAATTAAGTTTTCATGGAGCTTATTTTGGGAAAAAAGTTGTTCAATTGTCTTATTTTTTTCAAATATTCACCAGCTGCTGGCTTCTACTGAAGCTTTTGGGCTCCAATTTTCGGCCCACTTTATTCCTTTCCAATATTTAGCACTATTTTCTTATTTCTTTTTGGATACGGGTTTTTAGCCTCCTGTCCTTAATTATAAAATTAAATATTTTATAATCTCCTTGGCCCTACTATTTTCATAGTACTTGCCAATAATTTTCATGGAATTAAACATTAGTATAATTAAAACTTATAATTATACTTAAACTTTTATACCTTAGTATACATTGTATACTTAAGACTTTTAAACTTTTTATACTCTAAATTATCTAACAAAAAAAAAATTTAAAATAAAAATAAATTTGTTTTCCTTGTTCCCAAACCCTGAGGAGGTTTTAGTAAATAATGGTAATTTGTGAAGTTAACAAATCACCCTTATGTGGTAGAATTTGATAAGGTGAAAATTTTGTGATAATTTTATCCATTTTTTGATTTTGTATATTTTATATTATTCTTTTTGTTTTTTAAGTCAGGTAAAAATTGATCAAATTTAAACCTAGTTTAAAATAAGTGGATTTGGGTTGAGGCTTTTCACCCAAATAATTAAATGGGTTAATCCAATTTGTTCTGTTTAGTGTTTATTAAATGAGTTAGGTTCAAGTTAAAATTTTATACCTGAATCAAACATGTATAACTCATTTAATTAAACGAGTTAATTCTGATCTAAATTAATAAGTATAACATAAAGTTAATTTATTTGTATTTTCTATTTTTCATAATAAATACAATTAAACAACCAAAAAAAAAAAGTTTAAAATTAAGGCCTAAAAGTTTAGATATAGTCAATTTTTAAAACCTTAAAATGAAAACAAGAACTCTAAACGGATTAAATGGATGAAAATAATGAGGTGGACCTAATTTATTGTAGGTCATGTCAAGGGATTTATGACCTGTATATGACCCGAATCTGAACTCAACTAAACCTAATTTTTTTGACATGCCTAAATTTATTGTCCAAATGTCTCCTTCAATTGAACAGAATACCAAATTGGATATAAATGGTGATTGGAATTAAGTTTTCACGAACAATATTTCAAAAGTAAAAAAAAGTTTTCACCAACAATGAAGAATGTAAGGGGAATGTTTTGAATAGTGTAAAGTGTTCAATCGCATAATCAATCTAAGTCCTAATTATTTTTTCTTTACGGTGAGTTTTTTAAAGTATACGAAAGACGCATAGAAGGGGAGGAATAGTTTAAGAAGCAAAGAGAATGAAATTAGGATCTAATTTGAAAAAGGTTATGCATGTTCTAAGTGAAATTTTTTTACAACGAGTCTTATATAGACTTAAGTTAATTTGTCGAAAAAGAATATTTAAGAATATCATTATGGTAAAAGTCGGTATGATTGTAAAACTATCCAAAAGCCCAAAATCATGGGTGGAGCAAAAAATGCTAATTTTTATACCCTGTTTTTTCTTTTTCTTAATTTAGGGGCTAAAGCAAGAAATTTGACTAAATTAAAATTAGTGTAAATTAATGTCAACTAATAATTAAACTTTTTACTTTACGCAAATTTTTATATGAGACTGTACCACCGTAAGATGTACTCTATAAATAAGTTAAACAGCCCAACTAACACAAATAATTTATCATATGAGCTTCTTATTTTGAGCTTGTCTCATCGAGAGAAGATGTCTCACAAAAGTAGACAGTTTCACCGTGAGACAAGTCCATATAAGTGCATTGCTAAAAAAACCAACAATAAAATTTGAATTCACACTTGTATAGGATGCATTTTTTTTAAGAGTTTAGAATGATACAATAAAAATCGTCACACCTGATCTAATTGAGATCGTCTGATACAGCCTCAATAAAAAATTAGTGTACACATGATAAAAAGGCCTTTAAGTATCCATGGTGGATCATGTTAAGGCCCAATACAGTCAGGCTCCTTTTCTCTGCGACAAATTTTTGGCAATTACAGGTTTTTACTTGGACCCCAGACCCAACCGAGCTCTAAATCATAAAACACCTATTTTAAGATCACAATTTTTTATATGTCACGGTCTCATCAAGAGACATGTCTCATATTTGGGTTAAATAGTCCAATAATAAAAATTTTTAGATTATAGACTTCTTCTTTAAGGTCATGTTACCATGAGACGGGCTGTTTTAAGATTTAAAATGTTTATTCTAACATTTAAAACATGTATTCCAAATCTCAACCTTTCTTATCCAAGTCTTTAATTTCAAACCTGTAAACCGTCATAATGTCCATTTTAAGACTTAAAATTCTACTCCAAGTCTTACCTTCACCAATGACTCAAATTGTCTACTCCAAGACTTAAAATAATTACCCTTTGGTTTTAAAGTTGTCAATTTTAAGGCTTAAAACGTATATTATAAGGTCTAAAATGGTCATTCCAAGCTTTAAAATGTCAACTTAAAAAATACCATTAAAAAAAAATTTACAATTATTTCGAAAAAAAATATTTAATTGCGGGCGGGGTAGGGCTAGGCAAGTTGCACATGTGAGGCGGTCACAAGAGACTTCCTAAGCATCTTGTATGTGATCGTCTCATTTTGAGATAGATCTTTATAAAGAATTGGAGTTCAAAAATTGCGTATTTTAATTGATATTATAATTGAATATTTAAAGTAAATGTTTTAATTACACTATCCTTTAATGAGAGTATGAGGCCATGGTAAATGAGAGTTTGTGTTTCTGATAAGCCTCCGCAACAGATCAATAAGATGAACTATGCCTACTTAATTTTAATGGGCTGGAATTTGAGTTAAGTAAAATTGAAATAAAATAGATAGCATGGAACATGCACCACTATTAATATAAAAATACAATTCTTAAATGAGATGATTTTATAGTGGGACCATTTATATTGGATTGACACATGTATATTTAATGTGTTAAAGTGATCGCTTATAAATTTAAAATAATCAATTTAAAAATAGACTAATAATATGGGTTTTCTTATTAGATAAAAGAGAACTACATAAAAGAGAACCATTTAAAGTAATTTAGGCACGACGAATGTGCAATGTCATAGTATTAGCAAATCAATAAGAAAAATAGAACATTAGAATGTGAAGGATTTAATTTAAAAAGAGGGTTAGTACGATTGAAAAAGACCAAAAGGGTTGGGAGCGGTAATATATATATATATATATATATATATATATATATATATATATATATATATATATATATATAAAACAAGTTGAGATTGTAGATAATATAAATGAATAGAGAAGAAAATTTCATATAGACGACTTTTAAAACCAATTTATCAATGAAAATATTATCTAATTTACTATAAAATTAATCTTATCCTTACTAATGAGTCGAAATGTCCCTTAGCTAGTAGGATCTATATAAATATACTCTCCACACTTATAAATCCATTATTAATCTTTGGTCAAATGATTAGTAAACTATAGGTTGGATTTAGTTAGTTCCAGATGATGAAATAAGTTTTGGAGTTAAAAATACACTCAATTAAAAAATGCATGTTGAGTTCAAATATATTAATATATAGTTACTATTTTACATATTGCTAAATATTAAACTATTTGCTAACTCTCAAGTCTTAGCCATATAATTTAGATAAATGACTCTTACCTAGATTAGAAATGACCCTAGATGTATCAAAATTAAAATTAGTTAAAGAATCAGTAGACAAGAGTTATTTTTACAAAAGAGCGTTCTTGGTAAACTCATATATAAAATACGTCTTTCGGTAGAACTTTGTTGTATGTGTAACATTAATTACTCGACATCCATACAATCGAAAGATTAATGGTGGTTTCATATCGATTTTTTCACAGTTTTTAGTTATAATTTAAACCTTAATATCTATATATTCTTTTTATAATAAATTTATATTAAAAATTTATACATCCAGACGAATCTAATTAAACCCACATGAATATCTTAGCTTTCTATCTATAAAAAATCATATTAAAATTTTTCTAGTCTCTATAAATTATTTCAAAGAAGTATTAAACAGTATGATTAGAAGGCATTGATATCGAATTTGAAAGTCAATGTAATTATTCTAAGACCATGTTAATACTGCATGATTATTACGGTACTGTTATTATTACTGTTGCATGCCTAATTTAACTGTAAAATCCTACTCCGCACATAAAATATATAGGACGAGGCGTTATAATTATTATATTCTACGATATATTACGGTTAAAATAACGCTTTTTTCTTTTAAACTTATTTTGTATATAATATGGTTAATGTGTAAGAAAAATATCATCAAGTTAGGTTTTGTTTGATTCGTCTAATCACATATTTTTATAATATTATATATTATATATTTATAATTTTATGCAAAGTGATCAAATTAATAAGACATAAGATACGTGAAAAATCAAATATAGCAAATATAATAAAAAAAAATATAAAGTTGAAGATAATGAGAGATAGGGACCACCCTCAATAACTCTTCTTAGTTTCAATGTTGAACTACCGAAAATGAAAGTTGCATGTACGATTCATCTATATACATTGGATACGCTGTTATTTTGGGGGTAGGGGATCTTTCAAATGGTGGTCGGTTTATAGACTATTAATTGAGTCTATTGACCTATCCATGTCATTAGGTCACTTGTTTAACCTACAATTAGGGCAACTATTAAGCAAGGTTTGAGCAACAAAGGTCTCGTGAACATAGTTAATCTTTGCTTATATTATAAAGTAACTCTTTTTTACAACTTATTTATATTTTACTAGTATAAAAATCTGTGTAATGTATGAATTTTTAAATATGTTAATATTTTAAATGAACTTAGACTAATACAAATATTAAATACAGGTGGGTAATAAATTATTTAGATATGTATTTTTAATTGAAAAAGAATTAAAATATAAAGAAACTCGAAATAGGTTGTTAATCAAAAGTTTATAGGTTTATCTCAGTTTATTTATAATTATGACATATATAGTTATAGAATCATAGTCATAGTCAGTAGTATATCCTGCACAAGTTAGGAGCCAACTCTGAAATTTGTGTGAAATATTAATTTTATGAAAACGTTATTTTTCTAATTTTTTAATGCTCCGGAATACAAGCTCCGCTTGCTCCCTTGTAGGATCGGCCTTGTGGAGGAGGAAGGCAACTGACAAACGATATTGATACTCCTTTCGAAAAAAGAAACTAATTTGAAGATTATAACATATGAACATTTAAATATGATGATATTCAACTAGGACCTATATATTATCGTAATATAGAATCCAATTGAAGATTTTTCAGAAACTAATTTGATTTTAGAAGATATGATTGATAAATAAAAAAGAAAGATATGATCGATTCTTTTAGTTGAATTCGAAAATTGGAATTGTCCATTTGATATCTTTGATCGTAAATTCAGTGATTCTTGAATGTGTGTGGGACTAAACATCAAAAAATAAATTTTATGATTTCATTTAAAAGTTTTGTGTTTTGAAAATGTGTAATTTATTGCGGAAATTAATTACACTTCAAAGGCTAGAATATACTTAACAAATTTATGAAAAGGAATAGGGATTCAAATTATAGAATATCCACCAAAGGCCAAGTTGGACTTTGGTTTGGAAAAGCTTAAAATTTTATTAAGTATTTAGAAGCGTTTCAAACAAACTTAGCGATTCGGTATTTATTCGATTTTATAATCAAATTCGACTTGATCCGACTTTAAAATTATAAAAAATTATTGTGGATGCAAGTTTCGATTTCAAATCGACCCATAATATCAAATAAATTCAAAATCAATCTAATAACCCAAGTAAACATCTCTATTCATAACTAAATCATAAAAGGATTTTATGAGGGAGGTCTTATTAAAAAATTGATGAATTCAGTTATCTAGGCAGTGAAATCAAAGGAAGCTTTGAGTTAAATTGATTAGTTAAAATAGTTTGTGGGTTAGAAAGTAATTTGTGCCATCTTTTACCTACTTTATGCTATCCCATTAATCTTCACATTCTAAGATCATATATATTGAGTATCCATAAAAGCTTAAAGTACTACTTTGTATATGTCTATTTAAAGTTATTATTGATAGCGACATATTGTAAGAGAAAAATATTACTTTTAATTGTAAAATAATAAAAATTGATAGCGAGCTAGTCAAGCGGCCCTTCAGAGGGCTTCTGACAGTATTGCTCGACTTGCATAGTAGAGCATCTTAAAACTTTAAACTTCTTCATTAAGTCCCATAACTCCCATGAATAATTTATACTTCATTACCTCATTAATCCATACTTTAATCATCATCATAAACCACAATAATGAACTTATTACACCAACATTAACAAACTCATTGGATTCAAACCCAAGAGTCACACATGAATGCACACACCAAATGTGCACTCAAGTCACACTATTCATAACATATACTATCAGAGTCAACTGGGGTGCACCTAAAAAAAGGAGAAAGTAGTAATTTCAATAATTTCATGACTATGAAAAAACAGTTTTATGAATGGATATGGACACGAGGGTTGAAATGAAGTAAAGGCATGCAAAACTCAGAAATGATGGAGTGACATGATGATAAGAAATTGATGAGCGGCCAAAAAAAGACTGTAAGGGTTGAATGTATATACAGTATTATCCGAGTGAATTTGTTGAAATGACTCAGGGTTTATCAGTAGCTGGTTTATGTCATATCCATCCAATTTCCAAATACCGCATTTCGGTCAAATCTTAGGTTTCTAATCAAAACCATTTATCCACATGGAGTATATACCATCATTGATCATAGCTTGGGTTATCAATGGAGTCTATAGATACCCAATTCGTTTTGCCATCCTTCCAATTTGATTTGATTGAATTTTGAGTTAATGGAACTTTGATTTGGGTTTAATTTGGAGTTAATTGTGATCAAAGTCGATTATTGTTAGAATTTTGTGGCACGTAATTAGTTAACAAATGTGTCGGGTTAGATTTACATTTTACTCGTTTGATCGAAGAATGAGTCGCGTAAAAATCAGTTTGGGTTTTGCATCTCTTGTTTAAATAGAGTAATTGGTTTCAGTAAGAAGAGTCGGTTAGTAATCGATTTAGAGTTGTAATAAAATTACATTGTAGCCTGATTTACTTTATGTAATATAAAAGCTAAATACTAATTTGGTTTAATCTTTTTTTGATTACAGAGTAGACTGAAGAAAGGAAATCACCAGGTCAGAACTCAACCTAAGACCTTTACATGATGAAAATAATACTTACCCTAACTAAGTGAATACCTAAATTTTATTTATTTTGATTTAATGTTGGATAGATCACTAATAATATTTTTAAAATAAAAACAATTCAAAATCTTAGCAGCAGTTATATCACAATAAACAAATAATGTTTTAAATTTATAATATATAATTTTTGGTTACATTCTAAGTTTATAATATGAATTAATGTTGATTTGATTTGTAGGTTATTTAAGTAATTAAATTCAAAAAATTATTAAATTATAATTAGTTTATCTGAAAAGTAAGTAATTTTGATTTATCTCAAGTCGAGGGACTTTTTTGCCGCGCTTTCCTTTATGAGTATGAGTTGCCGTCTTCTTTCCCTCTCCAGACCCTAATCATAATTTTTTATGGACTGTATACATTAAATATGATGATAATGATAATAAACCAATTAAAAAACATTATCTCACCAATAATTACCCATCAAAATTTTGCATTTGTTCTTAATCTTCATGTTATATCTCTAAGGTCTAAACACCATACTTAGGGGGAAGAGAAACATTGTTGTATGAATGGTAACTTAATAATGTTTTTAATTTATGATTAAAAGTTTATTTTAAACATATTCTTTTGGTCCCTTCCCGAATTTTCATTTAAATTCCATTCCTAGTAAACTTCTTCATCAACAAGGAAACAAAATGTGATGTAACATTTATGAGAATGCGTAGAATATATCCAATCATAAAATAGTAAAATAAAGCTGGTAGGGAATGTAAGATGTTCAAAAGGTAAGACAATATACATTGATCAAAACCACATCACTATTCCCATACTTCCAATGAATTTATCACATTTTTTCAATATAATATATTATTTCTTACACTTTTTTTATTTAATCGTTATAAATTACTTATTGGATTACTATTTTTTGCAATATCTATATAAATATATATCTTGCCTTTACTTTTTTAGATACTTATCTCTTATTAACTTTTATATTTGTCTTCTTAGAAATTATAATCGTCTTTTTAACACAAAAAAATCAATTTCTTAACTTTTATATAACGGGTAAATTAAAACGAAAAAATACTTTAAAACTTTTAAAAAATATATCAAATTTGTTAATTTTTATGTCAAAAGTAAATGAGACTAATTTATGAAAACCAAAATTATAAATCTTTTTTATTTTTTTTATTGTGCTTGTTCCCTATCTTACATGCTAGAGCTTCAAAGATGAACATACTTAAACTCGTAAAAAGAAAAAGAATAAAGAAAAAAGCTGCAAATCAGTATAAACAAAACAGTCCTTAAATGATGGATGATGGATCCAAGTAGGAGAATCTCTAAATCATCTTGGGATCGCCAAAATTCTCTTTTACCTTTCTCTTTTCATTTTTCCCCAAACATCTACTTTTTTTTTATTTATTTTTTTTATTTTTAGCTTTTACTAAAATTGCTTCCCTCTATTATATTCCTTCTTCCAAATTTACCCATTCACATTCTATGTTTGAATTAATTTAATGTAATTAAATTTGAATAATAATGTTCAACAAAACTATAATTGAAATAATATAACACCGACACTGATTCAAAAACTAACAATAATAAATAATTAATCGATAACAAAGCAACACAAAAGACTATATTTACATAGTTTAGCCAATGTCAAGTACGTTCACACCTCGCCTAGATGATTTATTAATGACATTGAAGGTTTCTCGAAGCTTTTAAGATGGTGTATAATGGTAGTTTGTGGTTAAGAAAAAAAGGAATAAAGTGATTAGGATTACAATTAAAGAGTTGAATAGAGATTAGGAAGTATATTAGCCTTACAAGTATAACAGCGAAAAAAATACATTCTAGAAGGAAAAGCTGAATCGACTACCTTCCTATTGGTCATAAGGAAAGTCAAGTCTGCTTTAAATGCTGACATAACTACTAATCTTGTAAACAAAGCAAGTCGCTTTATGATAATTCAGAAGTAAAGCCACTCGACTTTTACTTCTAGACCATGTTAACAATTTTTCGTTAACTCTTCAAATAGTCATCATCATCATATCCAGTGTATTCCACTCATAAAAAACTATGAGTAGAGTCTATCCCACTCATAAAAAACTATGAGTAGAGTCTGAAAAGGAAAGAAAAGCGGCAATTCATACCCATAAAGAAGAGCCCGACCAAAGAGTTCTGCAACTAACAACTAACTCTTCAAATGGTCCACTATAATAATCTCATCTATGTACTAGGCTCATCCTCAATATATCAAGATGTCCAAATAAAAATCAAAGCGGACTCAAAGCACAAAATTTCAACAAAATAGATCAAAGATTTATAAAATTTAACAACACAATAAAATCAATAATTAAAAATTGGTGATTCAGAGTCTTTTTTAATTGTACATGGAAGGTGCTTGATTTTAGTAGAAAATGAGGGACCAATTTATCTAATAAAAATTGGCATCTCAAAATCCTAACCTACTAAATTAAAATAATAATACATTAAGATACTTTATTGGTGGAATCTGATCCTCTAGAAAATATGTTCTCCAACTTAAATTATTTTCAAGTTTAATTCCATTCCTTTTAAATGTCGTTTTTTTTTTCAAATTTTTAGTTCATTTTACTTAAAAAAATAATAAGTTCAATTCAATATAATTTAGTAAAAAATAAAAATTACGACACTCAGACTCACAAGGAATATGGTCGTGTTACCATATCTTGATGACTCATCACCTTAGTTTCAAACTAAAGTAAACATATTTTGTATTTATTTTTCTTAATTTTTAGTTCATTTTACTTGAAAAATAATAAGTTCAATTTAATAAAATTTAGTAAAAAATAAAAATTACAACACTCAGACTCACAAGGAATATGATCATGTTACCATATTTTGATGATTTCGTCACCTTAATCTCAAACTAAAGTAAACATATTTTTGTTAAAATGGTCTTTTTCAATGTAAAAAATTATTAAATTCCCTTCTATCCGTGTATTTCATCCCTAACCTCACATTTATCTAATTTAACTCATGTTAGGATATCCTCCTAATACTACTTTTGTGGTGGAACAAACAAAGCGCAAAGGACTTTTGCTTGTTCAACCCCAGGGGCGCTCATTTGAGCACTTTCCTCAAGTGAATTTAGTCGCTCTAATATTGTTTAAAGGTGGTGTGCTCGTGCGAGTACAGGTGCATGCAAACGAGCACAGGTGGACGCAAATGAGCACCTTGTATAGTTCGTATTTTTGCGAAGGAATGCACTTCTTCGTATGTACACATTTCATCACTTTAACTTATGTTTTTGGTCAATTATGGGGTACAATAGAAGGGGATGAAAGCATGCAAAATCTGTATAAATAATGGGCATGCTTAAGGATCATACACCAATAATTTTCAAAAATTATACTCTTTTATTTCTCTCAATTTATGTTCATATGAAAAACTTTAAACCCTTTATATTATTTTTTTTATTTTCTAATCTTCTCAAACATATAATCATTTAGTTTACATACTTTGTACTAAGTATGTAAAGGGATTACTTGTAACTATTTAACATAATTACAAATATAAACTTATAATTTATAGATTACTTTTTTTTTTTCTATTACTTACAATACAAGTATTTACTTAAAAAAAGTTGAACTAAAAGTATCATATCTTACAATACTATAAAAGAACAGGAAAATTTCATATGATGATTTTATAAAGTTTTATCAAATGTAGGAGTTTTATAGGTTAAAATTTATGTATGATATTCAAAAGATTTTATTACATTAATTATGATTTAAGTATTAAAGGTAAGTTTTTTAAAAAATTTATTAGATCAAATCATACAATTATACAACCACACAATCATACAATACTAGATAAAAACTGAAAAATTACAAATGATGATTTTGTAGAGTTTTGCCAATTAGAGCATTTTTACATATTCAAATACAATAATATATAAGAATCATACAATTATACAATACTGTAAAAGAACTGAAAATTTTAATATGGCGATTTTATAGAGTTTTGCCACATATAGCATTTTTATAAGTTAAAATGTGATTCTATGATATCCAAAAGATTTTATTACATTAAATATGATTTAAATATTGAAGGTAAGTTTTCAAAAAAATTTATTAGATCAAATCATACAATCGTACAATTAATCACACAATCATACAATACTATAAAAAAATTTAAAAATTCCAAATGATGATTTTGTAGAGTTTTGCCAAATGGAGTATATTTGCAGGTTCAAATACAATACTATAAAAGAACTGGAAAATTCCACATGGCATTTTATAAAGTTTTGCCAAATGTAGCATTTTTAAAGGTTAAAATGTGATTGTGCGATGTACAATACTATAAAAGAACTGCAAAATTCCACATGGTGATTTTTGTAGAGTTTTGCCAAATGTAGCATTTTTAAAAGGTTAAAATGTGATTGTGCGATATTCAAAAGATTAATTACATTAATTATGATGTAATTATTAAAAGTAAGTTTTTAAAAAAATTTATTAGATCAAATTATACAATCATACAATCATACATACAATACTATAAAAGAACTGAAAAATTCCACATGGCGGTTTTATAGAGTTTTGCCAAATGTAGCATTTTTAAAGGTTAAAATGTGATTGTGCCATATTCAAAAGATTAATTACATTAATTATGATTTAAGTATTATAAGTGAGTTTTCGAAAAAATTTATTAGATCAAATCATACAATCATACAATTACTATAAAAAAAATGAAAAAAAAATACCAAATGACAATTTTATAGAGCTTTGTCAAATAGAGCATTTTTACAGGTTCAAATGTGATTGTTTGATATTCAAAAGATTTTGTGACATTAATTATAATTTTAAGTATTAAACGTAAGTTTTTAAAAAGATTTTGTTAGATCAGATCATACAACCATACAATACTATAAAAAATAGAAAAATTGCAAATGACAATTTTATAGAACTTTGCCATATAAAAGCATTTTTACAGGTTAAAATGTGATTGTGAGACATTCAAATTATGTTCATTATAACATGTAATTGCATTTTTCTTTAAAATTTTTATTTATAGATATATCCATATATCGTGTATTGCACGAGTTTGTATATTAGTATGACTATATTCAAAATTGAAATAAAAGATTTAGCATCAGAATTTAAGGCATCTAAACACCACGTAACCATTGCAATTCAGAGGGCAACATTGTAATTACGCCAACTTTTGTTGTCTTTACAGAAGTTGAACCGTATCATTAGATTGTAACAGTCCCAACATGTATGAGACATTGCTATATGGACAGGGGGCAACTATAATTAAGAGGGATAACCCATTTTTTTTCTCATATTTATTTATTTTTTTATTTTCCATAAATTGAGTACACACGTGTGCATGCCAAACATGTATGAGACATGTTGGCCATTATAATACGTGTGGTTGTCTTTCAATATATGGTCAATTAATTGATTATTATATACATATTTAAGCGTTTGCATGAGGTTTAGCAATCAATCCTTGTAAGCATGCTTCAAAATTTTCCCATGGTATTTTTTTGTGGAGGACCAAATATGATGGTTCATAGAAGTGCATTCATCATTAATTCATTATCATATTAAGTATATGTCATTTCAAATATATATCGTTCATTTATGCTGAGCTTAGAGTTAGGTGATGTTTAAATCATATCAGATCATACCTTATAGAATTAGGTGACATTTGAATAATGTCAGATCATACCTTATAAAATTAGGTGACATTTGAATAATATCAGATCATACCTTATAACGCGAAAATGGCCGTATTCATGCTTTTAGAAATCTTCTAATTGGGAAGGTTGTGAATGATTTCTAGACCTATGCAACAGGCGGGGCCAAGGCTCATTGGAGACCCAAATTTGACCCTTGAATGGGAGTCTAACTCGCTTGAGCAAGTTTTATAAAGTCCAACCCAATCCAACCCGTTTAAATTTGAGTTCACCTGACCTTTATCCGAACTATTGCATAGTTCTAATGATTTTCAAGTCTTTTTTATTAAATTTTTATTTTTTATATATTTTATTTAACAGGTAAAGATTGATGAAATATTAGTAAGTGCAGCTATCCTCAAGAAAACAATAATTTAGTACGGATAAGTATTCATTTAAGTAATGAGTGACGATGTTCAATTAGTTTGAAAGAGCACAATATAGTACCCATGTTCTAGTCCAAGGGTATGGATGCCCTCACCTTTGATATGTGAATGTGTTAAAATCCAACATTACCATGTGAAGATGGTTTCAATTTCGAGACAAATTAACGCATAAAAGTCCCACTAAGATGTGAAAATATACTTGTTAAGTTACTTTCAATTGGCACTATCATCATCATACTTAGTTAGTCATCAAATGTGACTCTTAAGATTTTCTATCTTCATTTTTTGTCCTTACTGAAGACTAGTGTCTTATTCATCATCTTCATCAAGAACCTCATAATTGATAACACTTTTCAATCTCCAAAATTAATAACTGATTATGTGTTAACATATAGATTAAAAAAAAATACAAATTAGAGTAACTAATAAATAGTGTCAAAAGAATAAAACACAAAAGCTTAGATGCAATTAGGAATATGTTTTAATAATTATGTTGTGTATAGATCAATCTTGAATTTCCAAGAACAAAGGTTGATTACCTTGGTTAAAGGTTCAAAAATGAAAACAAAATTTATGAAATCAATGCATGAATATGAAATTACAACATAAACAATCGACACAAAAATTTAACATGGATCACCTAATACGAGCTATGTCTCCTATGTAGAAAATTATAATGCGAAAATAAGACTGATTTGGGTTTTGAATACTTGATTTGTATTAAACAATAATGAGACGTACTACCTCTATTTATACAAGTAATACGGACTAAAAAGGAAACAAAATATTAACCTAAACCTAAATAATTAGGAAATAAAATAATCTTGATATTCTAATATTAAAAATATCTTAATTCCCTAAAACATAATATTCTTGAAATAATATCTTTATTTTATTATATTTTCTATTTTTCTACACTTCCCCTCAAGTTAGGTCTCGAGATCATTGAAATCGAACTTGCACAATAATTTTTAACTCTTCGAATCCAATCGCCTTTAATAGAAACTCCGCTAGTTGATCTTTTGATTTAACAAAAGACATTTTGATGATCTCTTCAGCAAATTTGTCAGTTGATTTTTAATTTTTTGACTTTGGATAAAAGGTCATAAAATAAGTTGGGTTGGTTTAATTTTTGTTTTGGGTCAACAATTTGGATTTTGTGTTTTTCAATTAATTGGAATTCAAAGATAAAATTGGGTTGATTTTGTTTAAAGCGTAGATAGGTTGAAGATATGGGTAGGTGGGTTAGTTCGCGGGTCAGTGGGTTGGGGATTTGCAATCTAAGTAGTTTTAGATTATACAAGGGTAACAAATGAGTAGCCTCCATATAAAACTCATTTTTCGGAAACATACTTTTAATTTCTATATCTGATCTTCTTTCTCTACTGATTTTTGGATTTCTGAGTTTGTGGGTTAAGGAATTTAGTTATTTTTGCTTACTTCTCCCTTAGGAGAACCTTTCTTGGGGTAGTTGTTGGGTTAGGGTTCGAGTGTTTTTGCTTCTGGTTCGTTTGTTCCCTCTTCTTTTGGAATCTGATTTTTTTCTTTCTCTTTACTCCCTCTTTCGCCATTTACTTGCATACTAACTTCTTCTATATTACTCCCCTCGCGACCTCACGCTGGATGGTGCCATTCACAGGAGGTAGCGAATATTGGCCCGTATAGAGTATGAATACAAGTCCATAATTCATGAATTCATGGGCAATAGTAGTGAATGAAATAACAAGGTCGATAATATCGGAGTTAATACGTGTGAGAATCCATGACATAACACTGCTATCATATTTTTTCCATTGTGGAGTTATGGTCGTCGGGGGAATGACGATGATATGATTGAGCATTTCCCGATCGCCAAGTTCAATTTCCATTTCTTTACACCACTTGGTGTAATTTTTTCCATTAAATTTTTCGGATACCTTCGGTTTTTTAATTGATTTTTGGGTTTGTATCAATTTTTTGGTTTCTTTGTTAGAAAAGGAGGATAATTTTGCTCAACCTCTGCCAACGAAAACATCGTGTTTTCCATCTGATTTTTTTTGATTGATTTGGTTTGATTAGTTTTTGTTTGATTTGTTTTTTATTTGGATCGATTTTGGTCGATTATGATCGATTATGATCAATGATAAAATACCGGTAGAGCTTTTCCGTCCAAGAAAACCTTATGGCGCTGATATCATATAGAAAATCATAATGCAGAAATAAGACTGATTTGAGTTTTGAATACTTGGTTTGCATTAAACAATAATGAGAGGTATTGCCTCTATTTATATAAGTAACAAGGACTAAAAAAAAGAAATAAAATATTAACCTAAACCTAAATAATTAGGAAGTAAAATAACCTTAATATTTTGATATTAAAAATATCTTAATTTCCTAAAACATAATATTCTTAAAATAATATCTTTATTTTATTATATTTCCTATTTTCCTACACCCTAGGCCTTGATTGCTTTTATTGCTTTTATTATCGATTACTTAAAAACGATTGAGGCTCAAGAACTAAAATAAGAATTATAATGGAGAATTCACAAGAATACGTTAAAGATCTTTCTAAAAGTTGGCTTTAGGACAATGGGTTTAGATCTTGCGAGATGAATATATAATTACATTTTATTTTTTAATTAATTTAGGGTTGAATAGTGAATATATAATTACAAGAAAGAAAATAATTTAGAATAAGTAAAAGTCCAGCTTAGCTTGTATGAGATTGTTTTACTATGGGACAGATTTATATTATTAATCAATTTCTCTTATTGATTTTTTAAATTATAAATGATAACTTTAACATGCACACTAAAAGTTAATAGGTCAGCTTAATAAAAAGTTGAAGTACAACAAAAATAATCAAATACTTGACGACCCTTAATACCAAGTAATGAAGGGAAAGTGTAAGGAATAGCAAAAGCAAAATCAAAATCAAAGTATAAATTATTACAAGCTGATATATTATTAAAAAAAAAAAAAAAAAACTAATCCAATTCAAACGAATGGTCATAGTAGCATTTTGATTTTAAAAACTTTGTGATCAAATGCTCCTCATAACACATAAAAACTATCAATGTTAAAACTTCAAAAATTGAAACTGACACTTATCTTAGAACAAATGTTGTAACGGTGTAAAGTATTACATGAAGTATTGTGGTAGTATTTGGGTAAAATAGCATTAAATGTGCAAGTAAACCATTCAAATAAATGTGACCCTGCATGCGCCCTTGTTGATTGGCAAAGTTTATAAGGACAGTGCCAAATTGTGAAGGGTATACAATTGGTATTTCTTGTATATCTCAGGTTTAAGCTAGTATGTCTTTAATGGAATAGCCATATGTAGGTATTGTTGCATTCCTATCTCTATATATATATATATATGAGAATCATTTAAAAAATTAAATTATTTTAGATAAATTTTCCTAAATTTTCAATGCCAAACACCTTTTAAATAGCCAATCCCCAACTGTTAGAATTAATTATACAAATAGCCCCTTACAAATAGTTTTAAAAGTGTCGATCAAACACCCCAATAAAATCATAATAACAAATATAAAACTTAAGTGAATTACACAATATTATATGGTCCTAATAAATTAATTATGAAAGAATTAGACCGTTTAATGTGAGATACTAAGATCAATGTGAAAAAAATCCAATAGTATAAAAATTACAGCTCGCGACTAATGCTCTTAAGAAACCCAAAAATTTGGACAAGTTGCAACCCGTGAGTATGGTCACACCCTGCGATTGTACTTCCGCCCGCCTTTCCAATATTTTTTATTTTTGTCCGTTTTACTTATTTAATTATGCTAAAAACATTAAAAAACATTCATAAATTCCAACAATACCTTACAAATGTAAATTTTATTTATTTTATAAAAATAAGCATGCTTTATTTAGGGGAGTGGAGCGTTAGGTTTATAATATAGAGTGGAATAAGTCTTGAATTTAATGTTTAGTAAACTAGTCTTAAACTTCAAACACTCTTGACCAAACAAAAAAATAAATATTGATGGAATTTGTAAGATTTGACTTGAAAAACCCTAAAATACATATCTTGCTTAATTAGGGAAAAAGCTTGTTCTAGTAATCTAGTGCACATAATTTCATGGCCATGCAATTCCATGAATGCTCTTGCCAAACTAAGCCCTTAATTTCCTGTTGGAGGTGGGTGGGTGGCCAATCCCTACATTCATTGAGGTGGATCAATATCATAATTCATAAGGTATACTCAAGATTCATCAAAAGTTCCATAAGGACTCAACCCTGGAAAAACTGAGCATTGTAGTGCTACAAGGATGAGATAAGAGTTGGAATTGAAGGCTCTTGAAAGACTAAAATACTTTATGAGAGTCAAGGTGCCAAGCTGAAAAAATGGGTATCTATATTTCTCTAGAATCGTTATGAACAAAAATTAAAATTATTATTTTATAAGTGAGTTGCACAGAGTATGTAAGTTTTTTTGTTTATTATGTCAGGGATTTGAGTCAATTAGTTATTAAAAATCACAACAGTTAATAGAAACAAAATTAGTATTTTGCACAAAGTTAGAGTCCGAGAGAAAAAGTTAGCGGAAAACCATACAAATAACTCCTCCAATGAGAGAGCAAAGAGGGAAACATACAAATAATTAAACCTTCAAATATAAAGTGATCCCTATTGAATAGATTTAAGTTACGCCAAGACCGCATAAGAGAAAATATTTGCAAATCACAACACAGGTGGCATTAGGGCTAAGCCAAGTTAACTAGCACAAAAAGATGAAAATACAAGGAAAACAATCAAAAGTTAGGCATGGTTAAAATCATTGAATTGTACAATTTTAACGATTTTACAAAATGTGCATTTCACACAACAATTCTTAAATATTTAGGTCGCAACAGTTCTTGACCTATTTGATATTTTCAAATTGAAAGAAACGTCTTTTCAGATTTTCATTTCACCTTTTTTTGTTATTTTTTGTTGGAATTTTTTTTCCGCCATTTTTTTCTTTCCCAAATCTATTTAAACTTCTAAATCATTCTTCCACAACCCTACTTGTATGTGATTTCCCCTGTTTTCTTTCTTTTATTTCTAATTGTAAAAGTGACATTAATTTATGTTTTTAATTTCTGACGTGTTTTGTAATGTTTGATTTGATTTTAATCTGTCTACCTTTGATACTTATTTCTTCAAGTCCTTTCACCGGCCAAGATAGTCAATCATGTTTTCATTTTATTTTATGATTTGGATTATGTAATATTTTGATTATGATTCTAACATCATCCTCCGCTTTTTTTGTTTTTTAATTAAATGATATTGCATTACAATTAAGAATTACATAATTTATGAATTATTGTAAAAAAAAATTTGATAAAAATGAATCTAAGTCTTTTTTATATTGAAAATATCTAAACAATACAAACAATTATTACATTTTGAACTTGCCATATTTGTATAATCGGAAAATTTATGCTTTCAATTTATGATCTTATTATAGAATTGCCTTAGATTTAAAGTGAAATTCCCATTATAACTTTACATATATTCACAATAAATCTAATAGAAAAGCATCATTAATCTTTCATTTTCTTATTCGTACAACAAAAACATATTTAAGGTTTAATGAAAACCGAAAAGATGTTTGCATCATTACGCATTGCATGGAATGTAATTAACAACCACAAATTAAATATAAGTCAAATGTTGCAACTACAATCCACACCAAGCTAGCTAGCTTAATATGGTGGTCACACCCCTATTAAGTATTAATCCACACGATCATCACGCTAAGGCTGTCAACTTTGTTACCTATCACCAACAGTTGTACGAAAGTGTTAATATATAACATCAAAGTTGATACTTCAATATTCATTTATAATAACTTTAACAACCTTAATTTGACCAAGTTTAAAGCTAAGCTAGGAAGATTAAGTATACTTTAATTTAACAACAATATTGCATTACCGCAATATTATTAAGTCACTCCCAACAGAGTTAAATTTAGAAAGTTGGATATACGCAAACTTTATCATTATCAGTGATAATACTAACAATGAACTCTTTTAAACATATATCATATACTACTTCACATAAATACTTCCTTTGTCCACTCAATTTGCATTGTTTGCCATTTTGATTCGTTCCACTTAATTTGCATTATTTCTAATTTTGGACAATGATTCACCACATTCTTTTAATCTCATCCAACATTTTAATTCTCTTTTAATTTTATTTATACAGTTTATTATCTCTTATCCATTTTTTTAAAAAAACTCTTATTTCTATTAAATTCAATTTTAATAGGACACATGGAGTAAAATATTATAAATGATTAATTATGTTCAAATTAATATAAATAAATTAGACTAGGCTAGCTAAGCCTATATCTTGGCTATAAAGTAGCAACTAAACATAGCTCACATCACTTAGGCTCCTTTTTCCACCTTTGCCTTTTGCTCCAAGTTCAATTAAGTTCCCTGCCCCTAAATTAAAGCATGCCATAAAGTACTATATTGCAGTTAGAAATGTGTATATTATGATAATTAGCATATCACCATGTTATGATTTAGTGGTCCTTAACTCCTACTAAACAAACACTATTAAGTGCTAAAAGGAATAACTCAAGATTTTAATGGTCCTCCCCTTTGATTATTTTTCAAGGATACACTTAGTTGTAGGGTTGTTCATATAAAATTTTATTATTGTTTCCATGTTCTTATAGAATCATTTTAGGATTAAAATAAGATAAAAATATATCTTTATTACTTTCTCTAAATATTTTTTTATAGCTAATGACCAATGCAATATGTAATTTAAATATTAGTCACTTATTTTCTAAATAATACTTCTTAGCAATGTATATGTATCTATAAAACTCCATATTTTAGTTTTCCAAGAACTTAAGTAAATTAGAAATATATTATATCAAACCCAATAACTTTACTAATTTGTGATATAGAATTAGACAAAAAAAAATAGAGGATAGAATGTGCAATTAAGATAGAGAGAGAAAACTAATTTGTAAATGAGATTTTAGAAAAAGAAATGTGGGACTACCGTTAAAAATAAAATATGTAGTAAAATTAAAGATAATAGTCAAAAATAGTAATTATAGAATTAAACTGGTGCAACGACTAAGTTCTTCGTATTAACATATATAAAAATATGATTTACAAACAATGATGTAAATAGTATATATTATCATTATCAACTTAAAAAAATTTCAATGGATAAATTTATAATTTAACCGTTTCATAATGGAGAATTGAACGTGAAGATATATGTAAAATAAATAAGAAAACATAATTAAACATAAAGTTGTTTATATAAAAATATAATATTAAATAACATTTTAGATGTTTTGAAATGCCTTTCTATATACAACATTCTTACTGATTTAGGTTTTGTTATAAATTTGATAATTAAAATATGACATTTATGCTAATGATCGACATGAAAATTAAAATCTATCATAAAATCTTTAATTACATTTTGTCATAGCCCTCTTGAAAATTTTGAGATCCTGTGCAAAATTTTTATTGTACGCTTTATTTATAGTAAATATATTTATTTTATTAAGAAATTTAACATATTTCTTTTTTTATTAACTTTTTCATATACGGGAGAAAGAGGAGAGGCCTATGCAGTCGATCACCTCGCACACCCTTAAGACCCTCTGCATTTTTGTAATAAATTGACTATTATCATCATTTTATATTCAATGAACATTTTATATATTCTGCATATTAACTATAATGAATCTTTAATAAGATCATAATATTTGACTGTCCTTAATTATAAAAAGAATAATTTTAGCCATTTCAATCTCTAAAATCAAATCAGAATATGTGTCAAAAATCGATATATATTGTCTCAATATTATGCTTATTTTTATACTTGTGCCATGCATAAATTTTAAAGTTTAAGCTTTTTTGTAATTATTTTTCTAATACTTTTTTATTTGATTGATCTTGTAAGCTAAAAAATGTCAATAATATAAGTCATGAAGATCGTCACTCAAATGAACAATATTATTCTAAAGTATCTTGGAATAACTTAAAATGGTAATTATAGAAAAATCAAATTAAAAGGGCAAAGAAAGTAATAATTTTGGGTTCGCTTTCTCTAATCAAACACTTTATTAATATGTTATTTTTTTCAAGTACGGGCAAGAGAACAATTCAATTGTATTTATAAAAAATATTACAATAAATAAAGTTTTGACTTGGAATTTTTACGTACCCTTCTCTTATTCTATCATGTCCTAAGAATTTATATCCTCCATCTATTTTTATATTTAAAGATTAAATGCTCGCAACAAAAATCTAAAACTCCAAATTAAATAATTAATGCACACAACCAAAAAATTAATAATATTGAATATTTAAATTGGTAGGAGGAAAGTGGCAACAATATACAAGCACTCTAACAACTTATAATCTTTAGCAAATAGCATTTTCAAATGTAATTTATGCATTTGTTGAAAGTTAAGAACTCCCTTGATTTTTTTATGTTATCTTCATTTACTATATTCTACTTTAGGAGAGATCATTTAATTAAGGTTTTAATAATTATTGTACGTCTTACATGTAGATTAGCTCACAAGGTCACTCGTCATAATTCTATATGAATTATCATTAACCAAGATATTTCAACTTCGTAGAATTAGTATAAACTTATATATGACTTTTCACCTTTATTAATCTAACAACTCTAATATATATACAAAACTAATCCTAGAATTACCTTAATTTAGGCAACTAGAATTTTAGGAAACAAAATGTAAAAGATAACAACTAAAAATATTCCCACACAATATATTATTCCCAAAATATATTATACCCACAAAATATATTATTCCAATACCCCACTCAAGTTGGAGTATGAGTGTCGAAAATGTCCAACTTGGAGAGAAAATAGTCAAATTGTGACTTCCCAAAAGCCTTTGTGAAGATGTCAGCCAATTGAGAAGTATTAGGGACATACGATGGAGAAATCAAGCCTTCAACAATCGCATCTCGAACAAAAAGACAATCAACTTCAATGTGTTTGGTTCGTTCATGAAAAACCGTTATTCTTTGCACTATGCAAAGCAGATTGACTATCAAAAAACAATTTGATTGCCTTTGGGTGGTGCACGCCCAAACTAAACAATAAGCCCTTAAGCCGCTTAAGTTCACAAGTAACTGGCGCCTTGGAGTGGTATTCAACCTCTGCAGAAGACGTCGACACAGTGGGTTGCTTTTTAGTTTTTCAAGAGATAGGAGAATGCCCGAGAAACACCAACCAACATGTGATAGAGCAACGAGTAAGAGAACTAGTGGAAAAAACATTAAATGCTGCGGTTTTTGGCCACCATATGTTGCGGACTCGACCCCAAGCATTAGTAATAGCAGCAGATATGCTTTTTTAAACCGCAACATATAGTGTGTTTTTATTAAATTCAAAAAACACACTTTATGATGCACTTTTCCAAGAACTGCAGCATATAGTGAATATTTTTTTTTGTTTATTTTTTGGTTTTATTAATAATCCAATGCTAATTCATTTCTAATGTACATAGTTGCAATCAGCAAATAATCACCATAAATTCGTCACTAATATACACTCGATCATTAAAAATAAACACACACACACACACACACACACATATATATATATATATATATATATATATATATATATATATATATATATATATATATATATATATATATATATATATATATATATATATATATATATATATATATATATATATATATATATATATATATATATATATATATATATATATATATATATATATATATATATATATATATATATGTATGTTTATATATATATATATATATATATATATATATATATATATATATATATATATATATATATATATATATATATATATATATATATATATATATATATATATATATATATATATATATATATATATATATATATACATATATGTACATATATATATATATATATATATATATATATATATATATATATATATATATATATATATACATATATATATATATATACATATATATATATATATATATATATATATATATATATATATATATATATATATATATATACATATATATATATACATATATACATATATATATATACATATATACATATATATATATACATATATATATATATA